>NC_079514.1:31898989-32198989 GCF_000801105.2 Raphanus sativus | reverse complement strand
GTTGAGTGTCTTTGTGAACAGACGGTTCCCATCTCCGTTGGATGTGACAAATCCTACAAGAAGTGTTCCATGTCCAACATACAGGATCTCGGTAGCACGTGGGTGGGTGTGAGGTGGGTTTTGTCCATTTACTCCATAATCTATACGGACAAGTGAGATGCCAAGGGTGTTTAACCCTGGAAGGTTGTCGACGTTAACGGGAGTGACAGCCGACCCGACTACATTAGTTATGGGTCTTGCGATTTGAAGGTCTTTCATAAAGAAGTCATCCACGGTGACAAGCTTTGGGTCTTTGCAGAACTTTCCATTCACAAACACTGATGAGAAAAATAACCAAATAGTAAAGAGTATAAGAAATGAAATCAGTAAAAAGAATACAGCAAAACGATTCGGAAGTCATCATCATGTACATACCACCATTTGCTGGGGTGTTGACGGCGACGCAGAAGTCTTGAAGGGGGCTTGGGTCAGAAGCAATGGCGAATGGAAGCGTTAAAGCTAAGAGAGATAGAACTGCAAGAAATGAGAGATTCTTCATGGCCAATATATATATTAACTTAATACAATTATAGTTTTTCTTAGATTAGATTTATAGGGAGAGGTAAGAAACTTATGAGATATAGACCTCAATATATAGATGATTTTAGGTGCTGAACCCATATATCCCATATAATTGTAAAGCCGATAATGCGACAACTAGATGTTTGAAATGGCTTTAAAAATATATATATTTTTGTCATGTCTCAAAATATATGTTTATTGCAAATGATGCATGCACTTGTAGTTTGAATGGGTTTGTTTATGTTTTCTGATTCTATTTACTCAACTTGTCACGAACTTATACGTGCTTGTTTGGATAATATACTATGACATGTTCTCTCTAGTTGACTGAAACAAATGTCAATATGGACTTGGTGGTTTAGTTTGATTGCTCCATAAGTAACAAGGCATGACTATATCAACTCAGATACGGGTTGTCTTTGTAGGAGTCAATTGGGTATGAATCCTATTGTAGATGTTTACGAAAAACCTTTAGTGGTTTAGTCATGTCTTGTTACTCATGGAGCAACTAAACTAAACCACCAAGTCCACCTCGACATTTGTTCGATTCAACTCAACAGAACGTGTCAGTGTATATTATCCAAACAAGCACGTATAAGTTCTTGACAAGTTGAGTAAATAGAATCAGTAAACATAAACAAACATTATGACTATATCAACTCAGAATGGGTTTGTTTATGTTTACTGATTCTATTTACTCAACTTGTCAAGAACTTATACGTGTTTGTTTGGATAATATACACTGACACGTTTTGTTGAGTTGAATCGAACAAATGTCGAGGTGGACTTGGTGATTTAGTTTAGTTGCTCCATGAGTAACAAGACATGACTAAACCACTAAAGATTTTTCGTAAACATCTACAATAGGATTCATACCCAATTGACTCCTACAAAGACAACCCGTATCTGAGTTGATATAGTCATGTCTTGTTACTTATGGAGCAATCAAACTAAACCACCAAGTCCATATTGACATTTGTTTCAGTCAACTCAAGAGAACATGTCATAGTATATTATTCAAACAAGCACGTATAAGTTCGTGACAAGTTGAGTAAATAGAATCAGAAAACATAAACAAACCCATTCAAACTACAAGTGCATGCATCATTTGCAATAAACATATATTTTGAGACATGACAAAAATATATATATATTTTTAAAGCCATTTCAAACATCTAGTTGTCGCATTTTCGGCTTTACAATTATATGGGATATATGGGTTCAGCACCTAAAATCATCTATATATTGAGGTCTATATCTCATAAGTTTCTTACCTCTCCCTATAAATCTAATTTAAGAAAAACTATAATTGTATTAAGTTAATATATATATTGGCCATGAAGAATCTCTCATTTCTTGCAGTTCTATCTCTCTTAGCTTTAACGCTTCCATTCGCCATTGCTTCTGACCCAAGCCCCCTTCAAGACTTCTGCGTCGCCGTCAACACCCCAGCAAATGGTGGTATGTACATGATGATGACTTCCTAATCGTTTTGCTGTATTCTTTTTACTGATTTCATTTCTTATACTCTTTACTATTTGGTTATTTTTCTCATCAGTGTTTGTGAATGGAAAGTTCTGCAAAGACCCAAAGCTTGTCACCGTGGATGACTTCTTTACGTCAGGCCTTCAAAACGCAAGACCCATAGCTAATGTAGTCGGATCGACTGTCACTCCCGTTAACGTCACCAACATTCCAGGGTTAAACACCCTTGGCATCTCACTTGTCCGTATAGATTATGGAGTAAATGGACAAAACCCACCTCACACCCACCCACGTGCTACCGAGATCCTGTATGTTGGACATGGAACACTTCTTGTAGGATTTGTCACATCGAACGGAGATGGGAACCGTCTGTTCAAAAAGACACTCAACGAGGGTGATGTATTTGTGTTTCCAGAAGGACTAATTCATTTCCAATTCAATGTGGGACGTTTTCCTGCGGTTGCATTCGCTGCTCTGAGCAGCCAAAACCCAGGTGTTGTCACTATTGCCAACTCTGTGTTCGGGTCTAACCCCGCGATTGACCCGAATGTTCTTGCAAGAGCATTTCAGTTGGATCCAAGGGTGATCATGGATCTACAGGCCAAGTTCTGATCATGAAATGAAAAATATTGTGGGAGTAAACACTTTTATTTTCTTCTATCCTATGTTTGAATAAGGATCATGTATTATCCGTTTATGGATGACAAAAAAAAAAAGTATTATCCGTTCATCAATAACGTGACATGATGTTAAATTGTGTACTTCCCTTTTAAACTTTTGCAATGAATTAAGTATTTTCCCTTTTATTTTTTGGTCTCTCTTTTATTCCTTCCACAATGTATTAATGCTCATAAAAGTTATTTTGGCAATAGGCCTTACTCGTAGTCGTTTCGTAACTAGATTTTCTATCCAAATAAAAGTGATTCAGTATGCAAGAAGAGTAATCAAGATGTTTGCTATTTCGGTAATAAAGCAGAAAAATGTTTTTTTTGTGGTAAGTCTGCTCATTGGCAAAATACTGTAAAAGTGAATAGACAGATAAAACTCAAGAATAGAGGATGAAGAAAATGTTTTGGTTGGATCATTGATGATCCGGTTTCCCCATGTCAACACTCAGCGATTGAAACGTCGGTCTCATCGCCTCTTATGGCAGAAACATTGGCTGTTCGCGCAGCCATGACCTTTGCCCGCTCCAACGGCTTCGATTCCATCGCTCTCTTCTCCGATTCACAGACCTTAATCACCACTATCAAGAAGAAGATGATGAATATCGAGATTTTTGGAGCATTAAAGGACATCTACATTCTATCTACCGCATTCAAATCTATCTCTTTCTTTTTTATTCCTCGCGTAGAAAATAAAAAGGCAGATCTTGTTGCCAAGCAAGTCCTATGGGCCTCAAACCCTGTTTAAGTTTTATTTTAATGAAAAGCCCATGGTTGCACAAAAAAAAAAGAGGATGAAGAAGTAAAACATTATATTCATATAGCAGTCGCTTAAGCTTTTGTTCTTACAAGAGATATCTATGTATACAAAAACTAGATGAGAGCATTTGTGTTACCCTTAATGCCACATGGCTTTATCTACATGATCAGTTGTGAGAGAGGGCTACAGAACTGTTTTTGATAGAGAATGTATCCGTAGTGCTCTTTGTTGTCTTGCCTTTTGGCTTCTCTACATTTACCTTTGTTTTAGTTTTTACCCCCGCTTTTCCGCACATGTGAGTAGCATTGTTTAATTCACTTGACCATTGAGACGCTAGGCCTTGTTGGGCAGTCATTAATTTTAGCTTCTTTGGACTGGCCCAATACATTGTTTGATATTTCCTTGAATTGAGATGGAGTGATAGTATTATAGTATCGCATGTTTAGAGATGAGAAATTCTTCATAAGATTGGACGATTTAAAATGAAGATCAAATTCGGATGTCGAAAAGATCTTTAAAAGATACAAAAGGAGATATTTGCATTGAGACAACTAAAGTTTAAAAAAAAATCAAAGATGTTCAACTAATTGTAAACTTTACAAAAGTTTCTTAAGAGTACCACAAACTAGGTTACACTGTAACTTTTCCACAAAAACTATCTTTCAGAATCAAATACTATATATGAGCCATATGACTTGATTATTAGGTATGACAAAACTTTGCTGATCACAAAGCATACGGTGTTCACAATTGCGAACATAATACTAAAAGTAAATGCTGGTCACAAAGCATACGGTGTTCACAATTGTGAAAATAATACTAAAAGTAATTGAGCAAAAGTACTACAGAAATCTATTTTTTCAAAAAAAAAAGTACTAAAGAAATCTAGAATCCAATGAATTTTCAGAAAATAAAATAAAATATGCATGATCATGAATTATCTCAAAAATGTGGAGAGTGTACTGCTTACCACATAAGAAGAACTATAACATCCTGATTTGTTGTATATTGAAATGCTTAAAAGAATTATTTTGGATATGTATTTTACCAAAATTAATTTACCTTTTCGATCCAACATTTATTTATATTCCAAAATTAACCGTGTTTCAGCTGGAGTAATAGAATGATAGATCAACTATGTGTCCATCGAACAGAATGGGGCCCAGAGGCCAAGGGAGTGAGTGTGGAAGGCCCATTAGCCATGGATGATTCGGAAGTTACAAATAGTATCAGAACAAAATCCAGTCGAGTATGGAGTCATGTATGGACTCACACTACCATGGATGACGATCATGGGGTGCAACAAAGACGTATTTTTAAGAGGGTTGAATTGTAACATCTCGGTTTATGGTATATAGAAAGGATTAAAAGAATTGATTTATTTATCTATGTTAACAAAGTGAAATTATCTTTCTTTCATACATTTTTTTAGAATTCCTAAGTTAAAATGTAATTCACCTTGAAGCCTAAAGTTCAATCTTACAAATTTCTAAAAGTTCGTCAATAATTTTGTTAGAGCAATGACACCAAAAACCTCATCACACACGCAATAAACAAGGATCTCCCAGTTTTCTTTTATTTCCAAGGTCCATTTTTCTTTATGAGGCACGTTATCCTTGTATATCAAACCTAAACTTTCACCCCAAGGTCCTTTTAGACAAATTTTCTTTTTTCTTCTTTTAAGGTACATCTCATGTTTTTCTCTTCAAGCATATAATATTTTCACTTAAAGATTTTTTTCACAATAAATATATTTTCCCTTTTCTAAGGAAAAATAATATATGTACATCACAGTATATAATTCCATCACAACGCACCTTCATGATAGCACGTCTGTACTACTTCGTGTACGTAATAATTCAAAAACTGATACAAAACACTTCAGTAATGTACATCTTCAATCTCTCCCTTTTTACCAGTGTATCTGAACTCATTGCCTCTATATAGAAAACTGCTTCTTCAATCTCACCATATGAATTGCACCATAGTCAGAAACTAAGTCAAAGATCGCCATCCTCCAAACCGAGGATGAATACCCATTGCACCATCTACATACTGATCAAATCTCACATACCAAGAATTCCTGAGCATTATCCCTCCATGATTATCCCTTTAAAAAATTTGAAACAATCACGTTGAACATATTCTTTTAACTCCACAAAATAACATATTGGACCATAAACCTTATATCATAAGCTTGTTTCATCTGATTTTCTCCCTCAATAACTTGAAACAATATGTCCAATAACACCATAATGATAGATAGATGGAAACTTTAGTTGCGATGTTCTCTTCACTTCTGAAATTTTCCATGTAGCAGCTGTTGTAGCAATATTCGTAGCTGTTGAAATTTTCACACCAGTGGCACTCTTTGAAGAAACCTAACCACCAGATTTGTAGCTGATTCAACTGCATTCTATGTTTTTCATGCTGGCACAAAAACATCTTCATCTTTCTATGATTCTCCTTTGAATCCAAAACCATGCCGATCACTTTTTCTAGTGTTGAGTAGATGATCTAGCTGCTTTGTCCCATTATTCAGCATCTTTATACATTTATGTTTTTCTGCAAGTTTGAACACTAGCTTGCCGTACTTATTCTTTCTCTGAAGCATATTTAAGGGTTTCAACAACATGATCTTCTTGATTTACTCTTTAGCCAACACTGAATAATCAATGTTTGATTTAATGTTTTTGTTTAATTCAGAAGCTTATCAACGAAGCAAGACGAGTATTTTTGCAAAGTATCACAAAAGGCTACAAATCTATGTTAATCAAGCCACAGATGCACAACGTTCTGTCGACTCCTCAAGTGAAGTATCAAGCAATAGAACAAAGTATGCAGATAATGTCTTTTATGGAAACAAACAACAGGTGTTCAGGGTAGTTTGTGAGTTGCTTGCATGTTGCATTTTTGAACGAATATATTACACCTGAAAAATGGAGAATATTGACGCAGTGCAGATGTTAAAACATAAAGATACCACCTTTTCTTATTATGCCAATCTGTTATTGTTATATATGTTACATTTCTACTTTCTTGAGTTGTTGTACCAGGTTGCTTTAGACTGATGTAAGTATCAATTTTTTTACAAGTATACGTATGAGAACAACCGGGCTTACATAAAAATCATCTTCTTATGTGAGCTCGCCTTTGAGTTATTAGTTTAATGGTAATGGGAAAATAGGCACATATACTTGTTCCAAAACATCTGGCAACCAACTCATTGAACTTCTGGTTGCTTTCTTTACCTTTTTTTGCTGGTTTCATTTGGTTAATCTAGACATATAGAGAAAGGAGATTCATGCAATGATAAATCAGACAGATATAGAGAAACAAGTTTTCTGCATCAAATCTAGCAATGTTTAAATATGTCATATGTTTAGTGTCCATTTATCTTGCCACCCATCCTACTTTCTCCAGAAAGTCCATGTTCAAAAATCTTTGGCTACTGAAGATACACTAAACAAAGCTGCTGATGCTCATGGTATTAGAGGGGAGTGTGTGACAATTCAGGGGCGGAGGTAAGAAGAGGGTAGGGGGGTCAGCTGACCCCACCTCATTTTGAAAAATATATGTATTTCTTTAGATAAATAATGTGTTGACTCCATAAAAATATTATTTCTGACCCCACAAAAATTCAAACACACTAAAACAAAATGATAAAATATAATTATCTAACTAAATGACTAAATGGGTTCATGGAAACCAATTCCCATTAACCAAAGTTGGGTTCATAATAAGTTTAAACCCAATTTAAATATAACAATAATCACTAAATTTTGTTAGTTAATTAAAATTAATAAGTTTATTTTTGTTTTAGAAAATATAAAGTTCAGAATACAACTTTAAAGATCTGTCTTTATCTCTTCATTTTGAGTTAATTCCGTTTTCTTTTAATTTTTCTATATTTTATACTTTATGAACTTTAATTATAATTAAATTTCAAAATTTTAAGATTTTTTTAACTATATAATTTGAATATTTTTAACTTCAAATTTTATGAAATTTTAAATTAATTATATTAGTTATCAAATAAATAATAGATTTGTTTGAAATTTCTTATTTACTAGATGATGATAATTATGTTAATTTATTAGTATTGAAAAAAATATATTATAATATGATTTTAATAATTAAAAAAATGAGATAAAAGCAAAAAAATTACAAACTTTTTTACCTTTATAATTTTGAATGTAAGCTTATAAAGACTACATAATTCTAGTATGTAAAATTACATTTACAATTTTTTATACTTTTTTTTGTAACTACAATTTTTTATACTTTATACATGTTTTATTTTTATTTTTTTGACCCCGGTAGAAGAAAGTTCCGCCACTATGTGACATTATCACCCAAAGAGAAATTTAGAATAAAGAGAAATTTAGAATTGACTATTTCATTCAGATCATGGACCAAGCAAGAAGAACAACAACAAAAAAGATGAGGAAGCAAAATCTCAAAAGACAACATACATCAACTGTTTGCAGCCGAAGACATGCGAAAGCAAAATCTCAAACTTTTGTTTGATTTGAAGAAACTGCAGTCAGCAAATGATGATAGTTTGATTGTTTCTTGTACCAATCTCGAAGATTCTCTATCTCATGGTGATCATTCAGATATTATTGGTAGTGATATTTTTGCTGAACTTAAAAACTCTGAAAGAAGTTTTACCAGAAGGAGTTAAGAAGTCTATTGAAGTGCTTAGACCTTTTGAAAAGTGTTCACGATTTTATCCAAATTTATGGATTGCTTATCGAATATTGTTGACCATCCCAGTTTCGGTTGCATCTACTGAGAGGAGTTTTTTGAAGCTGAAGCTAATCAAATATTATCTTCGTTCAACTATGTCACAAGAAAGATGGAGTGGTCTTGACTATTTTATTTTTAACTATAAGAGAGAACTCTTAAGGAACATTCACTTTGAAAATCTAGTCAATGAGTTTGTAGAGAAGAAAAGAAGAAAATGGTGCTTTAAAATTATTATTCAGTGTTTAAGTGACTGGTTTAATAAGACATTTTTTTATGAATAAGGCATATATTTTTTTTCTGGCTTACTTAAGGTTTTAGTGCTCGCACGGCTCCGTGGATTAGTTGCAAAAGTTTGTAAGCCTTTTGTGTTACCAACTAATTCTTGTTGTGTACAAGTAACGATCGTGAGGGTTTTGAAACATTAAACTCTCGTGAAGGTTTATATACTACTGTCAGATAACTATCAAGAGTCTAGATTCGGACAACCATTTGATTTCAGGTCCATAGGCTTATTATATCCCTGAATTATATCAAAACTGGTTTAACAAAATCACGTTAGTGTATATCTGGTAATAATTCTGTTTAAAATAAATATACACATCGTTTATAAAGAAACCAAAAAACAAAGTATTTATTTAATGATAGGCAGGCAGTTTGAAGTTGTAGTGGTACTATAGATAAAATGTTTTTTTTTCTGTAAAGATATATTTATTTGAAGATTGCTTTTTCAATAACCGAGTTTATATTATATTTAAAATGGGAAATTTTGATAGTAGAAATTTTGTTGATTAATGTTTTAATTCAAAGAAATTTATAAATAGATTGACCAAGACGTTTTCTTCATTAGAATCTCTAGCAATAGCATATGCTTTTTCAAAGCTTTGCCTAAAGCATAAGATTATTTTTCAAAGTTTTGCCTATAGTAACTTTACAAATTCAAGAATAAATAAGATAATTCTTATTAGGTTTTATTATTTAGTAACTTATAGAAAACTCTGCTTATATCAGAACTGAGTTTCTTACCTCAGTGAACAAAAAATAAATTCTACATATCTAAACAAATAATATACAACACACAAGAACAATAGTTATGCTATAAACAAAGGGGTAACTGCAACGTTTTATTGTTTGTTTGAGAAACCAAAGCTCCGAAATGTCTTGTCCTCTCATTCTCATCTCCATCGCCTTAACAATAACATTCAGTAATCATTCTTTACAGGCAACAAATCTACCTTTAAGGATCACTGACATTATCCTATGCAACAACAATAACATCTTCTTAAGATCAGGTACCATAACACATAACTGGTTTTGCTATGAAGAAACTTATTTTCTTACTCTCTTCTGAAACATTTTTCTTCCTTTGTGTGTATTTGTGCAGGATCATCTGGCGAACTTGAATGCAGATTCCGACGATCAAAACCGATCCTAGGACAGGAGACAAAAGGTCATTACGGGGAATCCAGTGTTTTATGTCCTGAAAACAAAAAGTGTTCAAGAAACGGGAAAAATCAGATATTATTCGCACTAAAGAAACATCCAGGGAGAAAGTCTAAGCGGATTCTGAAACAAATTAGAAAAGCAAGACATGTGCAGTTTCAACACAAGAAGCAAAGTATAGGACACAAGATGTTTGTTTCCCGACATCCATGGTTTCTTCCTCCAAACCCATTTGCACCACCACGTTCTATTTTCCCACCAAACCCTTTTGCACCACCACCTTCGATTTTCCCACCTAACCCGTTTAAGCCACCGTCTCCTTCTATTTTCCCTCCAAATCCGTTTCATCCACCGCCTCCACCGAGATTTCCTCCATTATTTCCTCAGCCTCCTCATCCTCCTCCTCCGTCGATATTCCCTCCAATATTTCATCAGCCTCCGCCTCCATCGTTTTTCCCTCCAAACCCATTTCAGCCTAGGCCTCCCCCCACTCCTCATCCATCGTTATTCCCTCCAATGTTTCCTCCGCCTCCGCATCATACTGCTCCAGCTCCTCCTCCCTCGTTCTTCCCTCCAAACCCATTTCAGCCTCATCCTCCTCATCCTCCTGCTCCTCCTCCTCCATCATTATTCCCTCCAATATTTTCTCCGCCTCCAGCTGCTCCACCTCCTCCACGACCAATGTTTCCTCCAAACCCATTTAAGCCACGGACTCCTCAGTCTTCTCCCGCTCCTCCTCCACCACTATTCCCTCCAATCATTCCTCAGCCTTCTCCAGTTTCCCCTCCTCCTCGATCATTTTTCCCTCCAAATCCATTTCAGCCTCGTCCTCCTCAGCTTCCTCCAGCTCCTCCTCCATCGTTTTTCCCTCCTATATTTCCTCCACCTCCTGTTGCACCAGTTCCATCTCCTCCATCGTTTTTCCCACCAAACCCATTTAAGCCTCGTCCTCCTCTTCCCAGTACTCCTCCACCTCGCTCTCTATTTCCTCCACTGCCGCCTATCTTTCCAGGTCTGCATCCTCCTCCACCACCACCTCCTCCTCCTCCCTCTCACTCTTTTTTTCCAATTCCGCCATTCCCATTCTTTCCACCACCTCGTAACCCTGGCCCTCCTACTACTCCATCTTTTTCAGAAGATAAACAACATACTTAACCGGGAGAGTATTCTATATATATAAACCAAACTCATATTTTAGAGATGCAATATGTTGTCTTATGACATTTATGTTTATACAATGCTGAAGAACAAATACAATTTAATGCTTTTACTGAAAATTTAGATTAATGGTCATAGTGCCTGCAACTTTCTCTATGATCTTGTGAATGGAATCAGGATTAATCACTGATAATATAATTTTTTTTTGCAAAACCACTTTTTAATCTTTTGGACTCTCTTGAGATGAAGATTAATTATTTGAAACTGATTCTTTGTCAATATAAAATACTTTTTAATAGGCTTAGAAACAAGATATTATAAGAGAAATTCTTTACCAAAATGTTCCATTGTTATTTTTCTTTTTGACAACTAAAATGTTTCATTTAAAAGGTAAAAAATACTTATATTTTTAAGGGTTAAATAATATAGACTTATGATTTAGATGGAAATGATGTAGTTGGGAGGGGGGGGGGGGGGTGGTGTTGTTTAAAATCTTTTTAAATAATAATTTTAAAATAGTTTCAAAAGTATTTTAGGTTTCAAAACATAAAATAAAAATCGAAAAATACTTGAAAAAAATCAAAAAAGTTTGAATTAAAAAAATATGCTTTTTCATTATATATATATATATATATATATAAATATTTAAATTAAAGGTAAGATCATTTTACCTTTTCAATGAAACTTCTTTTAATCATTTTTTCTTCTTTCTTCTTTTAGTAAAAAAGAACTCATCTTACCGTTTATGGAAGATTTGCCCATATTATAAACCTAAATACGGTAAAAATATCTTAAGTTTAAACAAAAAATGAAAAACATAAGAACCTTAACTTAATGTAAAATAAAAATCATCAAAAATCTTATTTCATATCATTATTTTTCTCTTTAACTCAAGCCGGAACTCTAATGTACATGTATCAGTTTTTCTACATACTCCCATACACTACAAAAATACAGGTGAATTCCGACGGTCATATTCATCGGAATTTTATCGGGAAACATCTGTTCCGACGAAAATAGTCTTCGGAAAAAACAAAATTCTTTGAAAATTCGTCGAAATTCCGATGGATTATGATGAATAGTTTTCCGACGTGTTACAGACAAAAATATTTGTCAGTAAAGAGTTATCTGTAATCCGTCGGAAAATACTCCGACCAACTTTCTCGTCAGAATTGTCTATGCCAGAAAGTACCTACGACCTATTTCGTTTTGTCAGAATATTCCGAAGAGTTTATTATGTTTAGAACATCGACACCAGAATGTTCCAACGAACAAAGGTCATCGGAAATATCTGACAACAAACGGCACCAGAATTTTCCGACGGACAACGATCATTGGAAATATCCGGCGAAAATTAGCGTCGGAAATTCCTGAAAATTTTCTGATCGTCGGTACTATGTATAATTTTATTTTCCAAATTTTAATATATTTTAATTTCTTTTATATATTGATATGTTAAATAATTAAATCGATTAAAACTGAAACTGCAAACTAATATTATAGAAATTAAGTTTAACATAATTAAAAACAACATATAAAAGTTTTTAATCTAAAACAAAAAAAAAATCTAAAATTATGTAGGAAACAATCACTTCATCTTCTTCATTAGGTCAAGGTCGATCCTCTTTGCCTCCGCAACTTCTGCCTTATGTTCCGCTATCTGAGCATTTTGTTGTGCCATTTGAGCAAGAATTGTAGCGTTTTGAGTCTCCAACGTTACAATTCGGTCATCCTTGTTCTGCAACTGCTCTATAATCATCGGATCAACATACGTGGCTTGTGAAGAAGAAGGACAAGAAGAAGCACGACGAGGCAATCCGACTAAACAACCTTTCTTCTTTGGAACTCCCTCTAAAAATGAAATAAAATAAAATAAATGAAATATAAATGAAATTTATATTAATGAAATGAAAAATCTAAAAGTGACCTCTTCTACCATTTCGTTTATTCGAGCTCGGGATAAGTTGTTGGAACCCGAGGAACCGTCATTAGAGAGAAGCTGAAAGTTAGAAATGCTTCTTCCTGTTATTCCACCAAGTCTATGATGTCTCTGATAACAGGATTCTGAATTTCTCCAGTCTTTTTGTTAGTGTACGCCCCCTCATAACATTGAGATAATCGACGGGATTACCATCATTTTCCTCAACCTAAAAAATTTAATTAATAAATATATAAAGAAAATAATTGAAAAATATATAAAACTTACAAGTTGATCTTTCTTAGAGGACACACTGTAAGCACTAAGGTTGTGAACATAAACACCTTGTCAGCCACAGTCGCTCAAGCGGTTCTGCAGGGAGTTTTTGGCTGATAGCTCTTCAGTCTCCTTCTTATACCAATGCACGTCTGAGTCTTGCCAAACCTTCGGGTTGATAAATAATGGTTTCTTGCCCTTACGCCATAGCTGCTTCCATTCATAGATCTGATTACCATAAATCTATATGGTCTTTCTGTGGAATGCCTTACAGACTGTTTGCGTATCCCCAGACGTTCAATTAAATTATTTCTGAAAACATATAATATACTAGAAAAATAATAGAAAATAAAAATGAAAAACTGAAACAAAATTTAGAAAAAGTACCGCAAACTGACGAAACTACAACTCGTGATTGGGGTCTGGGAGTCTACTGTAGGTCGAATAGCCGGTCTTCAGCATGGAATACATCATCTGGTTAATGCTCTTGCTAATGCCATTGTGCGACTTGTTGAACCTTCCAAAAACAAAGATTATGTATTATAAAATACAATTAAAAAAATAAACAAGATAAATTAACCATGTAGTGTATCCCTTGGAACAGATGGGTGATGGCTTGCATAACGTCAGTTACATATTCCGTATTTCTCAACGGTAGATCCCATGGATTTATTAAACCATAGCGTGGAATACGACAAGGGGATCCCCTGTCTCCCTTTCTCTTTATCCTTTGTGCAGAGGTTTTAGTGAGTAAGCTTAACCACGCAGAAGAAAATGGTCGCCTGACTGGGATTTGATTGTCTGCTAATGGTCCTAGAGTTCATAATCTGCTTTTTGATGACAACAGCTTACTAATGTATAAAGCTAATGAGAGTGAAAGTGCAGAAATCTTGGAGTGTCTCAAAGTGTATGGGGATGCTTCCGGGCAGCGAATAAACCTCCAAAAGTCCTCTGTCATCTTCGGTTCACAGGTTCTGAATGAATCCAAAGAACAAATCAAGCAGATTCTGGGGATAGAGAAAGAAGGTGGAGAAGGTACATACTTGGGGCTTCCTAAATGTTTCAAAGGTTTCCAAGAGAGAGCTGCTGAGTTTCATTAGAGAGAAGTTACAATCTAGACTTCATGGCTGGTACACTAAAACCCTTTCTCTTGGCGGTAAGGAGATACTGCTCAAGTCCGTTGCAATGTCTCTTCCAGTATATGCGATGTCTATTTTCAACCTACCTAAAGATGTTTGGCAAATATAACAAGTGCAATGACTGAGTTTTGGTGGGAGGAGGCAATGGTAAAAGGAAGCGTGGGTCTCCTGGAAGAAAATGTGTAAGAAGAAGAGAGAAGGTGGTCTGGGATTCCACGACATTGTCAAATTCAACCAATATCTCCTTGGAAAACAAGCCTGGAGGATCATGAGCAACCCAGATTCCTTGGTAGCTCGGGTACTAAGCAGGCTAGGAAATCGGCCATTTTATGCCTGGAAAAGCATATTACATGGAAGAGACTTGCTGAGTCAAGGTTTGGTCAGAGACATCGGGAATTGTGAGCACTCAAACGTTTGGTCTGTGAACTGGATCATTGATCCGGTCCCTAGAACTCCAAATTACAGACCTGACAGCATCATTGATCTGACATTGAAGATCTCTGATTTATTACTACCTAACTCCTCTTCTTGGGATGTTGTACGTGTGAGAGAAGCATTCACTGATCAAGATGCTGAGATCATACTTCGAATCAGGCCAAAAAGAAACCAGGAGGATGGGTACAAGTGGGACTTCACTAAAGATGGTGTCCACTCATTGCGAAGTGGATATAACATTTGGAGCTCACAGTGGAAGATCAAAGCGCCGGCGAAAATAAACCATTTTCTTTGGAAAGCTCTTTCAGGTCAGTTGCTGTTACGGAAAGGCTTCAAAGCAGAGGAATTCCGGTTGATACTACATGTAGACAATATGCCATCTCCTTTTTACATGTCCTATGGCTAAAGACACTTGGGAAAGATCGGGTATCAAGCTACCGTCTGCAGGCTTCTCAAACAACTCTGTGTTCCTCAACCTATACTACCTTTTATAACAGAGTAAGAAACTCTTAAGAAACCTAAATGTTAACTCGTTTCCTTGGATCATGTGGCATTTATGGAAGGCGAGGAATGGTCTGGAATTTGAGAGGATTCAATAGTCCTCTATTACAGTGTTAACTAGAGCTAAAGAAGATGCCAAAGGATGGTTTGCGGTCAACTATCCAAGTGCTGAGGGAACAGAGCCATCTCAGCAACTTTGGACCAAACCGCCATCTGGTCTTAGGAAATGCAACGTTGGAGTATCTTGGATAAATCCACATGTGAATTGTAGGGTTGCTTGGATTGTACAAAACGACAAGGGCAAAGCTATCTTGCATTGTCGTCGTGCCTTCTCAAATGTTGAATCGCAAAGAGATGCTGAGCTACTCACGTTTCAGTGGGTGGTAAAGGACATGGTCAACACTCGCCAAAGGATGATTATTTTTGAATCGTCATGCGCCTTGGCAAGAGACACGTTTTTAAACAGCTCCAGCTATGAGGAGCACATCCCAATTACAAATGACATCGAGTTGGGCTTGAGCTTACTTCAGGATTGGAGTTTTCATCACTGTGATCAAAGGAAGAATTCAATTGCGAAAGATATAGCAGTAAGCGTCACGTCGGAGCGTCGTTATCAATCCTATATAGCTGATGGTGCACCATGTTGGGTGTCTCATCGGGTTGAGCTCGAAGAAATGGCCTAGAGTCACACTGTTGGTTCTCTGGAATTTCGGTTTTACAGATGTCTACTGACATCCTTTTTGCTTCTGTTATCCTTCCCTTAAATTTTATTTCATTGCTTATGGGATGGTGTTCCCCAAAACCCTTATGGGTGTACGTTTGAAGACCTCCATGGTTCTTCTTAATAAAGTTTCAATCAGTATTAAAAAAAATTAATCTTACCATATAAAACTTCTTCAAAATTTTGTACCAAGCTTAAAAATTCGTTGGAAGCATTAAATTGGTGGAAACGTTTCTTATTCATTTAAACAGTCTGGTATAAAAACAATTAATTTAAACTTACCGAAAGAGCTTGATTCTAAAATTGTGTATCATGAAAATATGGTTCAAATTTTAGGATTTTTATTTTTTTCTAACGCTAATAATACCGGCAGTTTACGATTGATCCGCCTTCGACTCAATTGAAATTAAAAAGAACATTTAAGGGACCTCTATTATAGATAATCTGAAATAAGTATTTGTTTTCTAATTAAACATATTATATTGACAAATTTAAGATTTATATATGATCGAATTGTTTTTATATGTATACAATTTTTGTTTGTTTGTATAATCATCTATATGCTGGGCCGATACATTTGAATATTTTCTTTTACTAACTTATCAGTAAATAAAATTTATATATTTTCGATTTTGAAGTTACACTAATTTTCAGAAATATTAGATTTTTTCACTCTTTTTGACAACATATGATGGAAAATTAAAATATTAGAAATACAATTACTAATTGGATAAAGCTTATAATTTGAAGTATATTTTGGTTATGGACCACATTAAGACAACACAAAATTTTGCAGCCTGACTATTATTATACTTAAGACCCAAATATAGAAAGATGATAGTATTATTTGTTTATAGGATGAAAGTTTGGTTAACGTGATATCCCCCATACATTAATTTAATGATTATGTATAAGTTATTACTATATTGTAAAAAGTTTACCAAAAATAAATATCAACATTAAATGTAATGTAAGAGTTATCGTCATATTTTGAAAAGTTTACCAAAAATATAAATCAATATTAAATGTAATTGTTCATGTCATATTTTCTCATAAGCCATGTGACATTACAAATTTTAAAATATTATTAGTTTTTTTACAATAATAAAATTTTTATTACTAAGGTTTTCAAAATTTCTACAATTTTATTAAATATATTCAAATATGACATCACAAATTTCAAAATATTTCTTTTAATAATTATAAAATTTTTATTACAAAATTTTCAAACATTTCTACATCTTTTAAAAAATATATTTTTAATCGTAAAATCATTAGTTTCTTATATATCTACAAGTTTTATAAACATTTTTTAGTATTCAGTTTTTTGATAGTGATACAATTTTATATCAATTTTTCATTGATTGTATACTGATTGATTTATTATATTTAACGAAAATAAATAGATAGAAAAATCTATCTAATATTATATAAATATATATATTCTTAAATTTAATTTTAAACAAAAATTATTTTTATCTTCATTTTATGATTAATTATTAAATAAAATTTGTATTAAATATTGGTAAGAAAATAATAAAATCTATATTATAAATAAAATCTCATTTAAATTTTAAAAATTTCTTGCTGCACATGGTGTAAAAAAAACACTTAGTATCATTAACTACTACGAAAGGTTATGATTAATGTTTTCCTAGCCTACGAAAATCTATTAGGTAGGTGCCAAAGCTTTTTTTTAATCTTCAAAATAAATTTCATAACTTAAGTTCTAAAGAATTGTGTTGCAACAAAAAATATTTGATATATAAGTTTGTTTGGTAATAACAAAACAACTTAATTTTTGTATTACTCTTTATATAAATTTATGTAGGCGAAAAAGGTCTGAAAACAGAATAGTATTCTTCTTTTCTTCTTTTACTAACAAAAAAAATTCGAATAACTGCGTCTTTTTGCTATTTTTTTACAAAGCGTTTCTTTGCTATTAATAAAAAAAACCAACACTTAGAAAAATTATTACTCTCCGATTTATAGCAAAAGCATGTTCTAGCTAGTGAACAAAGCTTGAAAACACTTTATCAAAAGTAAAGAAAAGCAAACAGAAAACAGAAAACCTTAAAACACATTTGATTTCTCTAAACCTAATGGCCAAGAGCTAACGTTCTTTCCAACTGGCTTAAACGTTGTACTACCCATCAATGAGAGTATTAAAATTGGAGCTTGTTTGATTATTATTTATATAGGATAGGCCTGGGCATCCGGGTCCTCGGGTCGGATTCGGGTCGGGTCCTATCAGATCTAGATCTTTCGGGTCTTAGAAATTTAGACTCATATAGGTATCTGTAATTTTTTGGGTCGCTTCCGGGTCGGGTCTTGTCGGGTCCGGATCGGTTCGGATATATAATTCCAATACCTGTAAAATATCCGTAACTTTTCGGATCCATATCGGATCCGGATCGGGTTCGGGTGTTTAGAATCTGAGAAATATATGACATACCTAAACTCACTCAAATTTAATTAATATTGGTCATATATATCTAAATATTTACAAAATAACTTAAATTAAACTATTAATAATTAACATAAAACATTTTAAATTCTAAATTTTATATTCTAAAGCTTCGTATTACTTAAAAATGTTACAAAATAATAATAAACATTGTTAACAAAAGATTTTCAACTAAATAAAAAATAATATATATAAAACAAAATACAAAAAATCATAGTTTTGAATATACATGTTTTTAAGTCGGGTACAAACTGGTTCTTGTCGGATCAGGTCTATTCAGGTCGGTTCTTTTCGGGACCGGATTTATTCGGGTCGGTTCTTTTCGGATCCGGATTTATTCGGATAAAAGAAATTTAGACCTAAACGGTACTTGTAAAGTCTCGGTTCGGGTTCGGATTGGATATTTTCAGACCGGTTCCGGTTGGATCTTTAGGTCCAGGTTAAAATGCCCAAACCTAGTACAGGATGCGGAGAAAAACCTATGCATCCAAGCAAAACTGAACGTATTATAACATCTTTTTGTGTTGCATGTTAAAAGAGAATAGCGTTTTAATTTGTCAAATCATATTGTTTCTTTTGAGATACCAAATTTGTAATATGTTACGAGCTTGCGTTAGATCATCTCTAACCCCATTCCATTTTTCAATATAAAATAGAGTTTAAAGTAAAAATATTCCAATGAATTATTGGAGATGATTTTAGTGTAACTAAGTTCATGGTTTTCTTTTTTTCGTCAATAACTAAGTTCATGGTTAGATTGATCTAAAGAAGTCAAACTCATAAAAGTCTATATATTTTAATAATTAAGGAAACTACGGGACGGAACCATTGAGTGTATTTCAATCATCGTAAGATCTTATTAACCTTAATACGTATGATCTGTCTTTACGTTTGCATGAAGGGAATACATACAGCTAGACAGAGAGAAGGTTCACTGATCATGTGCGTCTTTTAACCGGGATCCCTTCAGGTTTCTATATATATGGACGAGTATTAACTGATCACTTCAAAAAAATATTGAAAACAATAGATAATGTTGCTCCTAGTCTCTATTATCTTCACTTTTCTTGTTCTTATTATCATCCTTTGTCTCTTCATTTCTAGGCGTCTAAGTGTTCCCCTCTCCTTTACAACTATCCGCAGATTCATCAAAGTCGCAGCTTCCCAAGGTGATGAAGAAGAAAAGAGGGACCAGAAATGGTAGTCTGCTTCTATTAATCATATTTTTATTTGATTTTCTTCTTTTTTTTTTGATAAAACGAATTGTTTCTCTAAGTCTAATCTGAAATTAACTAATCGCAATCTACAACCTAGCAATAGTCATTTGGTTGTGCTGCTTCTGTTTAGAATTTTCAAAACATTCTAGTATACAAGTCGATATTGCTAAATGCTAGAGTTAAGACGGTTTTTCTGCTTTTAAAAATGCTAGAGTTAGACGGTTTTTCTTCTTTTAAAAATCAACACGACCCATTTTACTCTCTGAAGTAAATAGTTTGATGGATAAGTACCGGGTATCGTTGACTGATATATTTGAAGAACTCTCTTCCAAATGTGATGGGTCTGACCCCGAAATCTCCTTTAGCAGTAGGACTTATTCAATATGCGAATGCACATTTGATATGTTAATGTTTTATCAACTTCTAACTCAACCAGCAAGTGAATCATTAGTCCTGATTCCCAAAAAATTTGGAAATTTTTTTACATAGGTATCAGTCCCCAAACTTTGAAAAAAAAATAATTTTTTTACTAAAATTCCTTAAAAAATGTTCTAAACCCCCAAATTCTCAGATCATCAAAGATTAAAAAGTGGATAAGTCCAAGTCGTTTATATATATCACTCGAGATCTCGTCTCATTTTATAATGTGGAAACATGATACATATTTTCTACAACTTACATACGCGAACAATGTTACCGGATTTAAATATGCATTGTGGATTGACAACAATATAGCACATACAAGTCGACTATAAGTTTTCATATATTATATATTATGTGTTGGTTAATATATGGAAGTTTCACTAATATGTAGCGGTACATATGGAAGGAAAGAGAAACAAGAAAGAATCCCAAAGCATGTGGCGGTTATATTGGACGGAAACAGACGTTGGGCAAAGAAACAAGGACGCAGGACAGCAGAAGGTCACGAGGCTGGAGCAAGAAGAGTTGTGGAGCTTGCTAAGGAATTTTTCAGTTTAGGGATAAATACGGTCTCACTCTTTGCTTTCTCCACTGAAAATTGGGGAAGACCCGAGGTGATGATTAATATTTTCGGTAACATATCACGATTTGTTTCTTATAGTTTCATCATTTTGATCTGATTAATTTTATTTTCTTTGATCAGGATGAAGTTAACTACTTGATGTCCATGTTTGAGAAAATCTTAAAGACGGAGGTACCTAACTTCCAAAGGTCCACAACATGTTATTTTGATCCTTTTGCAGGCGTTATATGCTAATGTTCCACTCTTTTTTAGATTTAAAGTCAGGATCTCTTTTATTGGGAACCGCACTGGTCTCCCCTAGTCGCTTCAAGTTTCAATGCGAGAGGCAGAAGAAGCTACAAAGAGCTACGAAGAGAGGCACCTCATTCTGGCAATAAACTATAGTGGAAGATTTGATATCTTACAAGCCTGCAAAATTCTTGCTGAAAAGGCGAAAAACGGACTGATACAAGTGGATGACATCGACGAAAAGATGATCGACAAAGAGTTGATGACAAATTGTAGTGAGTTCCCAAATCCTGACCTATTGATCAGAACGAGTGGAGAGCAAAGGATCAGTAACTTCTTCCTATGGCAATCAGCATACACTGAGCTCTACTTTCCTAATGTTTTATGGCCTGACTTTGGCAAGACTGATTATCTTCAGGCCTTGACTTGGTATCAGCAGAGGGATAGGCGATTTGGACGAAGAGTTTAAAAATTTGAATTTGGTGTCTTACAAATAAATTGTTCTATTACTGAATATGTGTGTTTGTTTCTAGATTTACTAGTTCAGAATGTTATTTGAATTGTTATATTTTCCAATAAAACCGCATGTAGAAACTCTCAGTTTTTCGTTTGTAATCTTTGAAGTTTTTTTTTCTAAATAAAATTGTGTTCACTTTGTAGGTTAATGCATTAAATGAAATATTTACTCTATTTGATAATGCAGCAGCGAAACTAACATCGTTTAATAGATTTTAATCCACGTTTTGAAATTGCAAAAATGTATCTTTTGTAAATATTTTATTTTATAATATTATTTTTTTAATTATGTTATTGTTTATAAATCTTTTTATTATTTTAAAATTGCATGGGGGTAAATAAGCTCAAATAATAAGGTGTGCAATTAGAACGAGCATGCAAGATTGTGTGAAATTATTATTATATGACACTTTCAGTGTGGAAAAAGATCTTTCACTCATTTCTAAAAGATAGTATGGTTTATTATACTAAAAAGTGAATTTTGGTAAATTGACAAATGAGACAATATAAGAAATTTTCAAGAGATCGGAGAATGACTTTATAAGATTTCCTATTTTTTATGGGGAAATTGCCAAAAGAGAACAAAAATATAAGGGTGTTGTCCTTTGGTATAAATCATTTTTTGTCCTATTTTTTTCCTTTTAATTCTTTTTATTTTTGAAAACTAATGAAATAATTACTTTTGTGAATCAAAAAAATATTAAAAATATAAACAATTAATAAAACACCCATATACACATACTGTTTTTTTTCTTTCAAAAAGTTGATAAAAAAATTGAAAATATGTTCTACTAAAGGTAGAATGTGTCTTCTACGGAAAATGATATAGTAAAAAACGATTTCTAAAATAAACATGTTCATCAACTTCTTTTAGAACGCACATTCTACTATTTACTAAATATCTAAATAAGTGGAATGAGTATTCTACTAATCGTAAATCTATCTACTTTTCGTCCAAATGTATCTTCTACTTTTATTAAGTATTTTAAATTTCAGGGAATGTGTTTTCTACAATGTACTCTTACGTCTACTAAAAGTAGAAAACGTGTTCAAGATTTTTGTCAATCTTCTAAACTTTTAGAATGCGCCTTCTACGGATAAGAGTACCTGATTTTTTGCGAAAATTAATGAATGTTTCAGTTAAGGAAATTTTCTAAAAATCTCTTTAAAATATTCTAACTACCTAAAACGTGTTATTTCGAATTTACTTGTCAAAAATAAAATAAAAACGATTCTCCATTGTCTTCTTCATCAATCTATGGTTTCTCCATAGCTTTTCTTTTGATTTTTTTTTCACAAACTCATGTTCTCTATAATGCATATCTATATCACATGTGGTGTTTGGAAATTAGGTGCAACTACTGGATGAGTTTTTTCTGCTGATGTCAAAGGGGTTAGGCTACAATTGTTGGAATTAAATTCTACTTTAGAAATTAGTCAACAAATTTTTTTTTTTGAAGATTGCCTAAAACCATAGCTTTTCAAACTTACATAGAGTACATCTCAACCAAATAATGTCCTAAAATCATTTAAAAAAAAAGAAAGGAACACTAATGAATGTTACATAGGAGCAATGCAAGTTGTTCTGAAATGACCCGTCTGTTGACACCGGCTACAATGAACCGCACACTTCACACGATCACCATCCTCTGGTCTTATTCGTCGTATTCTCCTCCTCCCGGCTGTAAGCTTCGGTGTTCTTATTCTATCTCCACCACCACCATCTTCTCCCTTAAAAACCTTTTCTCTCCACTCAACATTCTCCAAAACCACCTCTATAGCACCACCATAAGTTCTTCTATATCTCTCTGCAGTGAAACAACTCTCCGCGTACTCGTAAACGTCCTCTTAGAAAGACAAGAGAGCTCTGACGGCGTGGCTACACGGCAAACCGTGAACCTCCCACCGCCGACACAAACAAGAGCGGTTCTCTATATCCACAACAACGTTGCCTTCTGCGCTAGCCATGACATCAAACTCGGTTTCGTTCGCTCTGTAAACACGGTGACCACGAGATTTCTCCATCGCCACGAGCATGCGACTCTCAGCAGAAGGAACGAGCAACACATCATCAGACCAACGCGAGCTCGCCTCGCGCCGCTCTTTGAACAGATCCATCAGACGGCGGTGGAAGCACTCCATCGTCTGGATGATAGGAAGACCAGAGACATCTTCGATCCAGCTCTTGAGCGACTCAGTAATCACATTCGCCGTTAGCTGTCCAAACCCCATCCCTTCGAAGTAACACGACGCCCACAGAGGAGGAGAGATATTTTGTGTAACATCCCGAGTTGTGATATGTGAAAAGGTTTAAGAGAATTGATTTGGCTACCTATATCACCAAAGTTGACTTACCTTTTCCGGAATACATCCTGAAAGAACTCCAGAGTTAAGCGTGCTTGAGCTGGAGTAGTGGAAGGATGGGTGACCTATCGGGAAGTGATTCGCGATAGCGTGCGAGTGAGGTCAAAGCACGGGAAAAGGTCGGGTGGTGATTGTAGGGTCAGTAAACAATGATTTCGAGCCTTGGAAAAATTAACGACCGACCGTCGGATGGGATGGAGCCCACGGGCCGAGAGAGCGGGCGTGGGTGGCCCATTAGCCGTGGGCGGGTCGGGGCGTTACAAGTGGTATCAGAGCTGGTTAGCCGTCTCAGTTCTGACCTGAGAGGCGTCTTGAGACCTGTCGTGGGGCGCAACGAGGACGTTGCGTTCTTTGAGAGGGGGTGAATTGTAACATCCCGAGTTGTGATATGTGAAAAGGTTTAAGAGAATTGATTTGGCTACCTATATCACCAAAGTTGACTTACCTTTTCCGGAATACATCCTGAAAGAACTCCAGAGTTAAGCGTGCTTGAGCTGGAGTAGTGGAAGGATGGGTGACCTATCGGGAAGTGATTCGCGATAGCGTGCGAGTGAGGTCAAAGCACGGGAAAAGGTCGGGTGGTGATTGCAGGGTCAGTAAACAATGATTTCGAGCCTTGGAAAAATTAACGACCGACCGTCAGATGGGATGGGGCCCACGGGCCGAGAGAGCGGGCGTGGGTGGCCCATTAGCCGTGGACGGGTCGGGGCGTTATATTTTGTATCCATAAAAAAGCCTCCGGGATATCTGGTGGATGATGTTGATCACCGATGTGAACTCGAGGACGGTGGGAGAATGCGCAGCCTCCAAGAGAAGGCTCACGAGAGTGGAGCTGTGGAACTCTCTATGAAACTGTCCAGCGAGATGATGAACGCAGAGAAAGAGAGGCGGAGGAGAGAGAGAGAGAGGAATGAAATAGTGGTATTAGAGCATAAACAATGGGGTCTGTAGAAGGAGTTTTAGTGTGGGGGGGGGGGGGTGGACCACAAATTGAGAGGACATAAGAGCATGATTAACGGTTTGCTTCTTGTTTTTGTCCTTAGAATATTTTAATATTATTTTTGGAGAGGGACAAAAATTAAGGACATTCTCATAAAATTTGATTATTGGTAGGACCAATAATCAAATTGAGAGGACATAAGAGGATGATTAACGGTTTGCTTCTTGTTTTTGTCCTTAGAATATTTTAATATTATTTTTGGAGAGGGACAAAAATTAAGGACATTCTCATAAAATTTGATTATTGGTAGAACTTTATAAAGTCCTTAGGAAATTAATTAATTATTTTAATTAAAAAAGAAAAAAATAATATAGAGAAAAACATGAAAGAATACAAAGTTGAAAATTAAGAAAAAAAATTACAAACAAGATAAAAAAAGCAAAGAAACATTATATTGAATTCAAAGAAACTTAAACATTGTTATGACTCGGTAGATGTCCAAACTTAGCCCATATATGTTCAACCAAATCTTCTTTTAATTGATGATGGCCTTGAGTATCTCGAACTTCTGCTCGACGACCCAGTGTAGTACGGAGGTTTGTAGTCCGTTTGACTACAAAAGTGGGATCCATGTCTTCTGGTTGTTGAAATTCTGTAGCGTGAAGGTAGGAACCTCGTTCATCTTCGACAATCATATTATGAAGTATGATACAAGCTTTGATAATATTTCCTATTTTGTGTTTATCCCATAATTTAGATGGATTTCTAACAATCGCAAATCTAGATTGGAGGACTCCAAAGGCACGCTCAACATCCTTTCGCACGGATTCTTGCGTGGTAGCAAATAAAGATTGTTTTTGACCTTGTGGGAGTCGGATAGATTGAATAAAAGAACCCATTTCGGATAAATACCATCGGCAAGAAAGTAAGCCAAACCGTATTCCCTTCCGTTGACATGGAAATTGACTTCGGGAGCGTCTCCGTTAATTATTTCATCAAAAACAGGTGATCGATCAAGAATATTAAGATCGTTCAAAGTACCTGGAGCTCCAAAAAACGCGTGCCATATCCAGAGGTCTTGAGAAGCTACCGCCTCCAACACAATTGTTGGTTTATCGTGTCCTCGTGAATACATTCCTTTCCAAGCGGTCGGACAATTCTTCCACTCCCAATGCATACAGTCGATGCTTCCAATCATACCTGGAAAACCACGTTGTTCTCCAACATATAGTAATTTTTCCAGATCCTCGGGCGTTGGATGTCTTAGGTATTGATTGCCAAACAAGTGGATAATTCCGGCGGTAAATTGGAACAAACAATTTCTTGCAGTTGTTTCAGCTAGTCGGACATATTCGTCAACGATGTCAGCCCCAACACCATACGCCATTTGACGAATAGCTGCGGTACTTTTTGAAGGGGAGATAGGCTAGACCGTCCGGCAGCATCTTGTGTTTGTTGAAAGAACTCAAATTCTTGGGAGAGACTATAAACTATTCGCAAGAACAAAATCTGGTTCATTCGAAACCGCCTTCGGAATATGTTGTGCGGGTAAGTGGGAGTCTCGCTAAAATAATCATTCCAAAGATTATTGTGACCTTCTTCTCGGTTTCTCTCAATAAATATACGTTTTTTTCGCTCTTTCGGTTCAGGAATAATATCAGAGGTTTCTATAAAATCATCAAAAATAGATTCAAATTCATCATTATTATCATTTTTGTGGTAATGATAATGTGAAGAAGATGACATTTTTGAATGAAAAAAAAATAGAAGGCAATGTTTTGAATGAAAAAAAAATTGAAGGCAATGTTTGAATCAGAGAAGAAGAGAGATAATTTGTATTTGTAATGAGAATGTATTTCGCATATTTATAGATTCTTGAAGTGTTGCTTGTTTATCTTGTGACACTTCAGTACATCTTGTGACTCTTTGTTATTTTGCATTCAGTACATCTTGTGACTCATGAGTGTGTTTTGTGACCCATGAGTGTGTCTTGTGACACAATAATTTTTGACATCTCGTGAATGTTGAATCACGAGCATTAAACTTGACACTACAAAGTTGACAGTTGACACTACAATGAATCACGAGCATAATAGAAATTTTAGACATAACATAAATTTTACAAGATTACATAACATAAATCATGAGAAAGTTGAGTCATTACAAAAGTACATAACAGAAAGTAGAGAAAGTGGAGTCATTACACATTACACTAATCCGAATCACACCTAAACAAACAGGCTGATTTAGGTAAAGATGAGCACTAAACCTATGACAATTAAGCCAATGACCAGAAACATAACAGAGTAATCAAAGCGAACGGATGATTTATTCTTTGCCAAATCACACACCATCTTCTCCAAATCACACACCATGTTCTCTAGGCTTAGCAGCTTCTGCTCAGTGTCATTGTTACTGAAGAAGTTCATTGAATCTACCTTCTCAGCTAACTGAAGTGTGTGTTGATCCCTAGCTCGCATCTCCTCCATCACCGCCTCATCCCACCACTTCCAAACATGGCACTCGCCGTCATCTACATTACGGCATGTGTAGTATCTTCGGCCAGGATCGGTAGCAGTACGAGATGTAGCTAGCTCTGGTTGACTGCCACAGTAGCAAGTCTGGGGAAATCCGAACTCCACCTCAGGTTGCGGAGGGTACACAAACTCCACCTCAGGTTGCGGAGGGTACACAAACTCCTCACCGTTCGCGTAGCTCAACTCAGCTTGGTCTTGACGAATGAGAGCTTCAATTTCGCTGTCTCCACTGTCCGCACCATCCCCTCCAAACGTCTCAGATTGGGAAGGCTGGCTATAGCTGTACTGACCCATGAAAACTGAAACCTGGACATTCATAACATAATACGCAAGAGTTAGAAGAGTTTCAAGGAAACATTCATAACAAGGAGAAATACATAGAA
This sequence comes from Raphanus sativus, assembly GCF_000801105.2. Lineage (NCBI taxonomy): Eukaryota > Viridiplantae > Streptophyta > Magnoliopsida > Brassicales > Brassicaceae > Raphanus > Raphanus sativus. Next base: position 32,171,520 of record NC_079514.1, on the reverse strand, counting down.
AGCAAGCAATCAAGGAGACATAGTAAATACATTTTCATAACAACGACATTTTCATTAATAACATAATAGATTGAGACATAACAGAGAAATACATAGAAAGCAAGCACGGAGACATAGTAAATACATTGAAAGCAATCAAGGAGACATAGTACACAAATTAAAGACAATGACCACAAGTTAAAGAGACAGAAACGAGCTTGTTCTTGGCAACTTCTTCAGATACACTCGGCAAGGAGCTTGTCCTTCGCAGCTTCTTCCTTCTCGGTGAGTGGTTCTTTTTGGTAAGGAGACTATCTAGAATGGCAAGCTTTGACAGTAACTCTTTCCCCGCCAAATCCTCCTTCCTCACTTCCCAAATCCTCTGATAGTCTTCAACAGACTTCCCTTGAGCCTTACCCCGCTTAGCTTTTGCAGCCTTCACACCTATAGGCCGGGTCTCATGTTCATCAACGGTTTGGGAACCTCCTGTTGAAGCTTGGGAACCTCCTGTTTCAACGGTTTTCCTCTTTGAACTTCCACAAGGTTTGGGGTTGAGGTTAGCCCATTTCTGTTCATACCTCAACACACACCAAGCATGCTCAAGTGTAAACTTGGAGTCGTTATCACGGTAGTATATGTCATGGGCCTCCTTGAGAACATCATTCTCATTCTGACCACTACTATGACGTCTCTCTGCAGCAGCATATGCACCACAAAACTTGTTAGTTTGGTCATTGATTTTGTGCCACCTTTGCTTGTAATGGAGATGCTCCCCACAATCAACACCATCTCTTTCTTTCAAAGCTGCGAAGAGATAATCTCCAACTCGTTTCCAGAATGTCCCAGACTTTTGGTAATTGGCGGTAATAGGATCCTTAGAAGTGTTTAACCAAGCACTGATCAGCAGCTCGTCATCGCCTGGGGTCCACGTATGTCTCTTCCCACGTCCCACGGGTGTGTCTGTAGGTGGAGTTGGAGCTGGAGCCTCCCATTGTTGTGAACTGAACTGAGGGACTTGAGAAGATTGAGAATGAAAACTCTCATAAGGAGAGTTTTCTTCACGAACAAAGTCGTGTTGACTGTGAAGAAGGCCCATATAACCAGAAGACTGGCTATATGGAATCCTTGGATCCATAGAAGTAAGAAGAGAGAAGTGATAAGAGATAAGAGATTACAAAGAGACAGAAATGAGAGACGAGAGAAAGAAGATGATTGAGAGATGAAGTAGAAGGATGATTTAATAGGCGGAGGGTAATTAACACAACCATAATAGCCTAACAACGAAAGTACATCTCAGTTATTACTCATTACACAACCACAATTATTTTAACAACCAAGTGCATTAACTACCAAACAAACTATTAATGCTTGCAAACAAACGAGACTATCCTCTGTTTACAACTGCATCAGAAACTAGACTATCATCACAAACTAGACTATCCTTACAAGTGCATCTATTCACTATACAAACAGAATTAACTAGATATTATCATCACTAGTTACGGAAACAAGAGTTGGTGGCAATCAAACTACACATTAAAATTTGAGTATTTACTTGATAATATCATCACACAAACCCACACGAGTTATTATACCAACTACATTAGTTGGGAGCTGAAGAGAAAGTTATTACCTTGTACTGTCGACGAAATGTTTGTGAAAAAGATTGAGTTGCTTCCTCCGGGTTAATGTAGACGAACCTCACCTAAAAAAAGAATCAGAATCAAAACAAAACAATGTCAGTTTCATAAAACAAGTGATGATTTCCAAAATAATAAAAATTGACTGGACGGACGAAATGATACAAAACAAGTACAAGTTAATCTAAGAAGTAGATCGAAAAGCAAGCAAAGCAATGAACGAGTACAAGTTACACAGACGAAAAAAATGACATGCAAGAGAACCGTCGAGAGGAATCGCCGTGGAGAAGAGAAGGAACACGTACCCTCTTAACCGTGGAGAGGAAGAGCCGTGGAGAGGAATCGCCGTGGAGAAGAGAACCGTCGAGAGGAATCGCCGTGGAGAGGATTCGCCGTGGAGAACAGAACCGTTCAGACCAGAGCTGTCGAGAGGAATCCGTGGAGAGGAAGAGCCGTCGAAAGGAAGAGCCGTCGAAAGGAAGAGCCGTCGAGAGTTGGATTCGCCCTATAAATCGCCTTGAATCGCCTTCGAGAGAGAACCAGAGAGACGAGAAACAACGAGAGACAGAATGACTTGCCCAAATCGATTTTGCCCTACCGATTTCTCATCGCCCATTCCCAACGCGCCACGTTGCTCATTAGAACGACGAAGAAAACTTCTAAATTAAGCGGCGTCCTTAGGTTTAATCAGCCTTTTTCATTTAAATAAAATCAAAAAATACCTAAGATATCAACGGAAGGACGCCGTTAATCATGCTCTAAGAAGAAAGTCGCCATTAAAGAAATGTTTCTTTACACTATTTTGTGGGCTACACGACACGTGGCGGTCCGCGATTGGTTATGTTCTAATTATTTTTTTTAATCATATAAAATAAAACAAACAAAAATTAGAAACCCAAAACGAGTTTTTGGGTTGAGGATGCTCTTCGGATGTTTCATTTTTATTCATCTTAATTTTTTACATTTTTTTGCTTTGTAAAAGTTTTTTTAAACATTTTTCATTATAATTAATTAAGGGATTAATTAATTTTATTTTAGTTAGTTATTAAATCACTTAATGAAAGATTAGTTTTGGGATTATGAAAAAAATTATACCATAAAAACAACTATATGATGGATTTATACCAAATGGACAACACTCTTGTTTTTTGGTTCTCTATTGGCAATTTCCCTTGAAACAATTAAAAGTGAAAATACAGCTTATTCAGAATATCTACAGAAACCCTAAAATATTCACATATTATGTGTCATTTAATGAGTGGATTCATTTAATTTTTAAATAATTGTGTAATAAAATAATATTATTAGTAAATTATTTGAATTGCCCAATAGAGAACATGGTTGTAGATACAAGCATTAAATTAGTTTATGCTTAGGCATAAATCGCGAAAGTCAATGTTTTTTTTGACAAAAGCGAAAGTCAATGTTATGAAAGCATTACTTATACACAGTTCTTCACTTATATAATAAGTACATTTATATATAAATGTGCATTGATTATTTATTACAAAGGTTTCCCTTCCACAATACACAATAAATCTTTCTTTTTTGTTTTCTTTCCAAAATGAGCAAATTGTTATTTCCACGTGTATTCTAACTTGGGTGTTTTGTGGCCATGTGTGAAGTAAATTCCATCTTCTCTAGCATCCCAAAAATTCTTTTTACCATAATGAACTATAAGACCACCACCTACATATCCAGTGAACCCTGCATGGAACTTGAAATTTGGCCCTTGCCATAGGTCACAAAAGAATTCTGTTTTAAAAACACTATCATGAAAACTGAATTCGTAGGTTTCTCCAGGTCGTAGAAAGTGGAAGCCTAGATCGTCGTCGTTTGATATACAATTAATCTTCAAAATATTGTTTCGACCAAGAGAGTTCTTAAAGTGCACGGAGTTTTTTTCATTCCACTTTGCGCTGCTCAAACCTATGCACAATCCAATTGTGAGAAGAAAACACGAGAGACGATTCATTGTGTTGTTTGGTTATTTGAAATGGCCTTCTTCTATTCTTTTAAATTTAGAAGTAATATGTAGATAACCGAGAGGGAAGATGTGTATTATATACAGTGGCGTTACACGGATAAGCACTCAGGTTTTCTCTATTTTTAAACATCTTTGTTTTGACTGTTGTCCAAAAAAAAACAAAATTTTTGTTTTGACTAATATTACGAAAACGTTGATCGCTTTTGCTATTTTTCGTGTCCTTATCCATTTTTGTTGAGATTGAACCTTGATTAGAATCTCTAACAGAAGAAAAAAAAAGAAGAGTAGCTGGGAAAAAGCTACAAAGAAGAAAGAAGAAAGAAGAAACTTGTGTGAAGAAGAAAAGACTTGAGGCGCAAGAAACGGAAGAACAAGAAGAAGTGACCAAGGAGAGTCACGTAGAAGAAGAAAGTCAAAGTTGGAGAATATGCCACTTGACATTGGTTACAAACCAAAACTTGAGTTGTGACTTAGTCACAACAAATAAAGTCAAGATGCAACTATTTTGTGAGGACATAAGAAGAAAGTCGCCATTAAAGAAATGTTTCTTTACACTATTTTGTGGGTTACACGACACGTGGCGGTCCGCGATTGGTTCTGTTCTAATTATTTTTTTTAATCAGATAAAATAAAACAAACAAAAATTAGAAACCCAAAACGAGTTTTTGGGTTGAGGATGCTCTTCGGATGTTTCATTTTTATTCATCTTAATTTTTTACATTTTTTTGCTTTGTAAAAGCTTTTTAAACATTTTTCATTATAATTAATTAAGGGATTAATTAATTTTATTTTAGTTAGTTATTAAATCACTTAATGAAAGATTAGTTTTGGGATTATGAAAAAAATTATACCATAAAAACAACTATATGATGGATTTATACCAAATGGACAACACTCTTGTTTTTTTGGTTCTCTATTGGCAATTTCCCTTAAAACAATTAAAAGTGAAAAGACAGCTTATTCAGAATATCTACAGAAATCCTAAAATATTCATATATTATGTGTCATTTAATGAGTGGATTCATTTAATTTTTAAATAATTGTGTAATAAAATAATATTATTAGTAAATTATTTGAATTGCCCAATAGAGAACATGGTTGTAGATACAAGCATTAAATTAGTTTATGCTTAGGCATAAATCGCGAAAGTCAATGTTTTTTTTGACAAAAGCGAAAGTCAATGTTATGAAAGCATTACTTATACACAGTTCTTCACTTATATAATAAGTACATTTATATATAAATGTGCATTGATTATTTATTACAAAGGTTTCCCTTCCACAATACACAATAAATCTTTCTTTTTTGTTTTCTTTCCAAAATGAGCAAATTGTTATTTCCACGTGTATTCTAACTTGGGTGTTTTGTGGCCATGTGTGAAGTAAATTCCATCTTCTCTAGCATCCCAAAAATTCTTTTTACCATAATGAACTATAAGACCACCACCTACATATCCAGTGAACCCTGCATGGAACTTGAAATTTGGCCCTTGCCATAGGTCACAAAAGAATTCTGTTTTAAAAACACTATCATGAAAACTGAATTCGTAGGTTTCTCCAGGTCGTAGAAAGTGGAAGCCTAGATCGTCGTCGTTTGATATACAATTAATCTTCAAAATATTGTTTCGACCAAGAGAGTTCTTAAAGTGCACGGAGTTTTTTTCATTCCACTTTGCGCTGCTCAAACCTATGCACAATCCAATTGTGAGAAGAAAACACGAGAGACGATTCATTGTGTTGTTTGGTTATTTGAAATGGCCTTCTTCTATTCTTTTAAATTTAGAAGTAATATGTAGATAACCGAGAGGGAAGATGTGTATTATATACAGTGGCGTTACACGGATAAGCACTCAGGTTTTCTCTATTTTTAAACATCTTTGTTTTGACTGTTGTCCAAAAAAAAACAAAATTTTTGTTTTGACTAATATTACGAAAACGTTGATCGCTTTTGCTATTTTTCGTGTCCTTATCCATTTTTGTTGAGATTGAACCTTGATTAGAATCTCTAACAGAAGAAAAAGAAAGAAGAGTAGCTGGGAAAAAGCTACAAAGAAGAAAGAAGAAAGAAGAAACTTGTGTGAAGAAGAAAAGACTTGAGGCGCAAGAAACGGAAGAACAAGAAGAAGTGACCAAGGAGAGTCACGTAGAAGAAGAAAGTCAAAGTTGGAGAATATGCCACTTGACATTGGTTACAAACCAAAACTTGAGTTGTGACTTAGTCACAACAAATAAAGTCAAGATGCAACTATTTTGTGAGGACATAAGAAGAAAGTCGCCATTAAAGAAATGTTTCTTTACACTATTTTGTGGGTTACACGACACGTGGCGGTCCGCGATTGGTTCTGTTCTAATTTTTTTTTTAATCAGATAAAATAAAACAAACAAAAATTAGAAACCCAAAACGAGTTTTTGGGTTGAGGATGCTCTTCGGATGTTTCATTTTTATTCATCTTAATTTTTTACATTTTTTTGCTTTGTAAAAGCTTTTTAAACATTTTTCATTATAATTAATTAAGGGATTAATTAATTTTATTTTAGGTAGTTATTAAATCACTTAATGAAAGATTAGTTTTGGGATTATGAAAAAAATTATACCATAAAAACAACTATATGATGGATTTATACCAAATGGACAACACTCTTGTTTTTTTGGTTCTCTATTGGCAATTTCCCTTAAAACAATTAAAAGTGAAAAGACAGCTTATTCAGAATATCTACAGAAACCTTAAAATATTCATATATTATGTGTCATTTAATGAGTGGATTCATTTAATTTTTAAATAATTGTGTAATAAAATAATATTATTAGTAAATTATTTGAATTTCCCAATAGAGAACATGGTTGTAGATACAAGCATTAAATTAGTTTATACTTAGGCATAAATCGCGAAAGTCAATGTTTTTTTTGACAAAAGCGAAAGTCAATGTTATGAAAGCATTACTTATACACAGTTCTTCACTTATATAATAAGTACATTTATATATAAATGTGCATTGATTATTTATTACAAAGGTTTCCCTTCCACAATACACAATAAATCTTTCTCTTTTGTTTTCTTTCCAAAATGAGCAAATTGTTATTTCCACGTGTATTCTAACTTGGGTGTTTTGTGGCCATGTGTGAAGTAAATTCCATCTTCTCTAGCATCCCAAAAATTCTTTTTACCATAATGAACTATAAGACCACCACCTACATATCCAGTGAACCCTGCATGGAACTTGAAATTTGGCCCTTGCCATAGGTCACAAAAGAATTCTGTTTTAAAAACACTATCATGAAAACTGAATTCGTAGGTTTCTCCAGGTCGTAGAAAGTGGAAGCCTAGATCGTCGTCATTTGATATACAATTAATCTTCAAAATATTGTTTCGACCAAGAGAGTTCTTAAAGTGCACGGAGTTTTTTTCATTCCACTTTGCGCTGCTCAAACCTATGCACAATCCAATTGTGAGAAGAAAACACGAGAGACGATTCATTGTGTTGTTTGGTTATTTGAAATGGCCTTCTTCTATTCTTTTAAATTTAGAAGTAATATGTAGATAACCGAGAGGGAAGATGTGTATTATATACAGTGGCGTTACACGGATAAGCACTCAGGTTTTCTCTATTTTTAAACATCTTTGTTTTGACTATTGTCCAAAAAAAAACAAATTTTTTGTTTTGACTAATATTACGAAAACGTTGATCGCTTTTGCTATTTTTCGTGTCCTTATCCATTTTTGTTGAGATTGAACCTTGATTAGAATCTCTAACAGAAGAAAAAGAAAGAAGAGTAGCTGGGAAAAAGCTACAAAGAAGAAAGAAGAAAGAAGAAACTTGTGTGAAGAAGAAAAGACTTGAGGCGCAAGAAACGGAAGAACAAGAAGAAGTGACCAAGGAGAGTCACGTAGAAGAAGAAAGTCAAAGTTGGAGAATATGCCACTTGACATTGGTTACAAACCAAAACTTGAGTTGTGACTTAGTCACAACAAATAAAGTCAAGATGCAACTATTTTGTGAGGACATAAGAAGAAAGTCGCCATTAAAGAAATGTTTCTTTATACTATTTTGTGGGTTACACGACACGTGGCGGTCCGCGATTGGTTCTGTCCTAATTATTTTTTTTAATCAGATAAAATAAAACAAACAAAAATTAGAAACCCAAAACGAGTTTTTGGGTTGAGGATGCTCTTCGGATGTTTCATTTTTATTCATCTTAATTTTTTACATTTTTTTGCTTTGTAAAAGCTTTTTAAACATTTTTCATTATAATTAATTAAGGGATTAATTAATTTTATTTTAGTTAGTTATTAAATCACTTAATGAAAGATTAGTTTTGGGATTATGAAAAAAAATATACCATAAAAACAACTATATGATGGATTTATACCAAATGGACAACACTCTTGTTTTTTTGGTTCTCTATTGGCAATTTCCCTTAAAACAACTAAAAGTGAAAAGACAGCTTATTCAGAATATCTACAGAAACCCTAAAATATTCATATATTATGTGTCATTTAATGAGTGGATTCATTTAATTTTTAAATAATTGTGTAATAAAATAATATTATTAGTAAATTATTTGAATTGCCCAATAGAGAACATGGTTGTAGATACAAGCATTAAATTAGTTTATGCTTAGGCATAAATCGCGAAAGTCAATGTTTTTTTTGACAAAAGCGAAAGTCAATGTTATGAAAGCATTACTTATACACAGTTCTTCACTTATATAATAAGTACATTTATATATAAATGTGCATTGATTATTTATTACAAAGGTTTCCCTTCCACAATACACAATAAATCTTTCTTTTTTGTTTTCTTTCCAAAATGAGCAAATTGTTATTTCCACGTGTATTCTAACTTGGGTGTTTTGTGGCCATGTGTGAAGTAAATTCCATCTTCTCTAGCATCCCAAAAATTCTTTTTACCATAATGAACTATAAGACCACCACCTACATATCCAGTGAACCCTGCATGGAACTTGAAATTTGGCCCTTGCCATAGGTCACAAAAGAATTCTGTTTTAAAAACACTATCATGAAAACTGAATTCGTAGGTTTCTCCAGGTCGTAGAAAGTGGAAGCCTAGATCGTCGTCGTTTGATATACAATTAATCTTCAAAATATTGTTTCGACCAAGAGAGTTCTTAAAGTGCACGGAGTTTTTTTCATTCCACTTTGCGCTGCTCAAACCTATGCACAATCCAATTGTGAGAAGAAAACACGAGAGACGATTCATTGTGTTGTTTGGTTATTTGAAATGGCCTTCTTCTATTCTTTTAAATTTAGAAGTAATATGTAGATAACCGAGAGGGAAGATGTGTATTATATACAGTGGCGTTACACGGATAAGCACTCAGGTTTTCTCTATTTTTAAACATCTTTGTTTTGACTGTTGTCCAAAAAAAAACAAAATTTTTGTTTTGACTAATATTACGAAAACGTTGATCGCTTTTGCTATTTTTCGTGTCCTTATCCATTTTTGTTGAGATTGAACCTTGATTAGAATCTCTAACAGAAGAAAAAGAAAGAAGAGTAGCTGGGAAAAAGCTACAAAGAAGAAAGAAGAAAGAAGAAACTTGTGTGAAGAAGAAAAGACTTGAGGCGCAAGAAACGGAAGAACAAGAAGAAGTGACCAAGGAGAGTCACGTAGAAGAAGAAAGTCAAAGTTGGAGAATATGCCACTTGACATTGGTTACAAACCAAAACTTGAGTTGTGACTTAGTCACAACAAATAAAGTCAAGATGCAACTAACCATGTGTTTAGACAAAGCCACCAACAAGGAGTGTTGTGTTGGTAAAAGTCTACCTAAGGTGTAGTTGTTAGAGTTGTTAGTAGAAGTAAGGCTAAGTTGTAGTAGTGGTCACAGTGCATGTGTAGTAGTTAGTGTAAAGCTATAAGTATGTATGTGTTGTTATTGTAAAAGATATCCAAGTATAATAAAAAAAAAGATTTGGAGAAGTAAAAATGTAGACAATCAAAAATTTCTCTTTCTTTCTCTACAAGAACAACAACAAAGACAGACGTGAGTGAGAGAGTCAAGAGAGTGAGTGTAAGCTTGTGTTATGATAGAACACAAGTAAGAAACAGAGCATGAGAGAACAAAACAGAGAACAAAACAGAGAGGCCAAGCCAAGAAGAGAAGAATGTTGACAATTTTGCTGTTTTGCATCTATTTAAAGAGTAGATGCTTTTGATAATTTGTTCCAGTGTTCAGCTTTGACCTTTGTGATACACATGAATGACTGTGTTTATGTAAAATTTATTGATTTATAAGAAAAACTATATAATAAAACGTTACACTTTCTGACGAAGAAAAATAATAGAATTGTTTCTCTTCTTCGTTTGAGTTTGAAAATGGCATCAACAGTACTCTCATGACTAATCCTACTTTATAATAATTGAGAAATCAGTTTATTGATTTTTTGCTTACGTATCGATTATATGTGAATTCTTACAAAATTGTTATAATTTGATTGGTCAATGATTGTTGATTTATATTTATTTTAATTAAGTCTAAAAAAGGAAATGTATAACCAATTAATATTACTTGCCAAATAATATACATAATACACAAATACTGATTTATGGTAACGAATTGTTGAAATTATAGAAGTAATAATGTTGATTAGTTTTTTCATATTTATAAAATACATAAATAATAAACGAAAACCAGTTATATAACTTTTTGTCACGAAACAGTATATATTACAATATAATGATTTCATATTATTATTTACAGCATTATATTATATATAAATTATTATAATAACTATTAACGTCTTATAAAATTCATAATATATGTGTTATAAATCATTCATAAAAATTACATTAACATTTATAAAATTATTTATCTTGGTTTATTATATATTTTAAAATATTATATGAGTTTGTAAGTCATTTATAATATCTATTTTAAAATTTCATCCTATTATCCTACTATATTCTTAATTAAAAATTATTTAAGAGACTTTTGCTTATGTATCGATCGTTGATGAAATTTTAGATTTTTTTAATAAATTGATTAGTCGATAACTTTTAATTTTTGTCTATTTTAACTAGATTTTAAAAGATAAATAAGTCTATAAACAGTTAATATTGTTTGATCAAATTTTTGAAAACTAATTATTGAAACTATAGAAAGAGTAATAATATTTGATCAAATATTTCTTTATATATAAAATACATAAAATAATAAATAAAGAAGTTTATTAAATCAGTATTATGATGTTATATTCTTATATAAAGCCTTATATTTGTATATAATGTATTAAAATAACTATTAATGTCTAATAAAGTTCATACATGCTTTATAAATCATTTATAAAAAATATAAATACATTTATAAAATTATATAAATTGGCTTATCATATGCTTTAAATTATTATAAGAGGTTTAAGTTATTTATACAACCTTATAAAGTAATTTATAAAATCTATTTTGAAACTTTATTTTGTATTAAATAAGAAATCACTTAATTGATTTTTATTAGGTGTCAACATATAGACGAATTTGATAAAAGAATATTATAATTTATTTGCTAAAAGATTTTTAATTTTCATTTATTTTATGAGTAAGAAAATCAGTCTAGAACCAACTATTATCGGTATCCAAACGACCTAAATATATTGCACATAATAATTTATGGTAATTAAATATATTATTTATATAATAAATACAATACATCATAAAATCTTTTTTAGCAATAAAGCATTTATAAACTATATAAAATGTTTCAAAAATAATTTATAGAATTGATATAGTAGTTTTATATCCTATATTATTGGATATGAATATGTAGAGAATGTTTTTTTTTTGAATATGTAGAGAATGTACTAACAATTATATTGTTTTAACTTTTTTAAACTTATTAAAGACATAAATTTAGCTACAAATTATTTAAAAACCAGAAGTTTCAATATTATATATCTTCAAAAACTGAATCATGAATATTATATATAACTAATTGGTACAATTATCAATACAAAATATCAAAAAAATATTTAAAACAGTCATAGTTATCTTTTTTTAAAAAAATATTCTTAAAAAATATATATAACAAAAAACACATAATGATAAAAACATATTTTTAAAAAATTACAATAAATATATTTTTACAAAATATTCAAATCCGCGAAATCGCGGGTATCCACCTAGTTATTTATAACTAATGACGACATTACATGTCCGAATCAAATAATTTAATTTTCTTGAAGTAATGTTTTAAATGAGAACTTATTAACCAAATCAAACTAAGCGATATTAATTCATACATAGTACATATAAGGCCCACGAAGATTTAAATGTAGGTCATGCGTCTCATTTCTTTTCTGCCAAAAGGAAGGAGCCAAGAGCATCGGCTCAAGTGGTGACCAGTAACCATACACATTCACTCATTTCCTTTCAAGAAAAGATAAGATAAGGAAATTTTCTGCCACGTGGCCTTATCATACTGGTCCGTGTCGATAAGGGCGTCAACACCTTTCCTTAATCCTGTGGCAGGTAACGACGTTATCATCAGACATGTATCCCGCACTCTTTGATCATTAGGGCTTTATGCCTCATGCCGGCCTCACTATATATAGATGACCAAAGCAATAGACAAACAAGTAAGTAAGAGAAAAGAGAAAAAGTAGTAATGGCTTCCTCTATGCTCTCCTCCGCCGCTGTGGTTACCTCCCCAGCTCAAGCCACCATGGTTGCTCCATTCACCGGCTTGAAGTCATCCGCTGCATTCCCAGTCACCCGCAAAACCAACACTGACATTACTTCCATTGCAAGCAACGGGGGAAGAGTTAGCTGCATGAAGGTAAATATCACTAGAGTCGTAGGCCAGTCCTATTAATCATGTGGAACTGGTACATGTGAACATGGATCTGATTAAACGATATATAATGACGTACCTTGGATTGAAAAATGTCTAATTATATATACAAAAAAGAATTCCTATTTAATAATTGGAAATGAAAATTTTATATAGGTGTGGCCACCAATCGGAAAGAAGAAGTTTGAGACTTTATCTTATCTTCCTGACCTTAGTGACGTCGAATTGGCTAAAGAAGTTGACTACCTTCTCCGCAACAAGTGGATTCCTTGTGTTGAATTTGAGTTGGAGGTAATAAAAACAAAGTTTTGTTTTCCTGTATTTAAACATTCATTTATACCATGTCAATCCTGATTTTGAATGGTATGTGTATATATAGCATGGATTTGTCTACCGTGAGCACGGAAGCACACCCGGATACTATGATGGACGTTATTGGACAATGTGGAAGCTTCCCTTGTTCGGATGCACTGACTCTGCTCAAGTATTGAAGGAAGTGCAAGAGTGCAAGAAGGAGTACCCTAACGCCTTCATTAGAATCATTGGATTCGACAACAACCGTCAGGTCCAGTGCATCAGTTTCATCGCCTACAAGCCACCAAGCTTCACCGATGCTTAATTTCCTTTCTAAAACACTCATATAATAATCTATGCTCATTTCACTTCCAGTTGCCTGTTTTTATCCTCTTTGGATTTCTGTCTGAGACATTTTCTATCGGATTGTCAAATGTCTGATTTATGGATATATATGTAATTTCTGCATCGCTTCTTTTTCTTGGTTATTTTTCGATGGCTATTAGGTTTTAATACTATCCCGTAAGAAAACAGACAACATAACTTAACAAAAAGGTTTAGATAGTGTCAGCGGTAACAAAAAGCTTTATGGAACAAGAAACTATTTCACCTACAGAACGTAGATTTCATCTTAGTTAATTAGTTCATCAAATATTCAAATAAGAATCACTGTATCAACTTAGTATCATATCGGTTTGTGTAGATTTACAAATCTTATCTCTTTGCATTTAATAGAAATTAAATATTACTCCCTCCGTTCCTAAAAATAAGATTTTCTAGATTTTATTTTTGTTCCACAAAGAAAGATTTTCTATATTTTTAAGGTATTTTTGTATACTTTTGAGGTACTTTTGTATATTTTTGAGGATCATTAATTATGAATATTTGAATTGATTAAATTTTATTGATTGATAGTTATTGGAAATTGTATAAAACATAAATAGTAAACTAAAGTTGGCAAATATTTATTGTAGTCTTAATAAACGTGAAAACTCTAGAAAATCTTGCTTTCAGGAACGGAGGGAGTATCAACTAACAACAAACTCGATAATTCATTCAGACTAACTACTGGTTCTTAGCTTACAAGAAGTCCTTATCCATTATTCGTATCTGTAGGGTTAACGGAGACTAGTCTGAAGTCCAGTGCTATCGCCAAAGTGTGAAACAGAGACCTTTCTTTCATTTTTCGGTTAATAAACAGAGGACCTTTCAAAAAAAAATCAGAGGACTTTTCTTTGCTTTTTAAATTAATTTACTTTAGTAGAGAGTTTCTTTACTGGTAATTTTCCTCATCATAACAGTTTCTCCAAGAAACAGAAATAATTATACGTTAAATAAAATGATGGATACTCCAGCACTAGGGTTTTGTTCTTTAACGTCGTTCATGTTTCTGTTTCATTATGTTCCTTGTGCTGTAAGCAACCAAGCTTTCTTGTCATGCGACTCTGTTTTTGAGTGTGGAAACCTCACCGCAACGTTCCCCTTCTGGGGAGAGAATCGTGGTGAGCCTTGTGGCCATCCATTATTGAAGCTTCGCTGCGACAGAGTTTCAAACAAAACCTCTATAAATATCTCCAACATCTTTTTCAATGTCCTTCATATAGACAACACATTCAAAACTCTTAAACTTGTAAGACAAGATTATTCAGTTTCCTTATGCTCTTCTCTATCATTTACCAAAACAATGTTTCCTCCTAAAATCTTCCACCTATCCCCAAATTACAAGAACCTCATCGTTTTCTCTAACTGCGACCCCCGCTTTCATTACCTTGAGAATTTCACTTGTTCAAATGGAGGGTCTACGGGAGAGTCTCTCACAAGTCAGATGTGTATAGTTATGGTATGTTGGTACTTGAAATGATGGGAGCAAGAAACAGGAACTCTGTATCAGACAACAACAGTAGTTCAATGTATTTCCCGGATTGGATATATAAAGGTCTTGAAAAGGGAGATTGTAAAAGGTTTCTAGAAGATCAGATAACAGAAGACGAAGATGAAGAGTTTGCAAAGAAGATGATTCTTGTGGGACTGTCATGTATTCAAGCATGCCCATCAGATCGTTCATCGATGAACAGAGTTGTTGAAATGATGGAAGATAGCTTAAGTGCTCTTGAGGCTCCTCCTAAGTATCTTTTGCATTTAACTGCATCTCCTATGCCTCCATCTGTACCTGAAGATCAAAATCCAATCTCCTCTGAGGAAAGTGCATAAGTTTCATCACAGATTTATGTCTTACTTCAGCTTCTATATGCCTAAAAATATAGGTATGTGCACGTCGTCTGTCAAACACTTGTACCAAATATCAAGTAGATGTTTACCAAAAAAAAAAAAAAATATATATAATATATATATATATATATATATATGTATATTCAAGTAGATGTGAATTATTATTAGGTGTGTAAAACGACATTATGTATAGTTTGATGATTAAAGTCATTAATGATTTGAAAATATCTATATAATTTAGTATTAATATAAATATAACCGTTGAAGTAAACATAGACAATAGATACGTCTACATAACTATTTAATAAATGATTTCTCTGAAAATTGAAACATGGACCTCGTATAATATTTAAGAAATGTACTTGATTAACTGTATGGTTTAATATTTCTTAAGTTTTTTTTTGTTGTATTGTTTTTCAACTAATTCTGTTTACTGATTTTTGTATAATCCACCAAATATTTTTAAATTCTAGTTGGTTTCGATCATCCATTCAGATAGTCTATAGGTAAAATTGTAGTTCAATATTTTAGAAGAACAATTAATTTGACAAGTGATCATTTCTCGAGAAAATCTATATTATTAAAACTGAAGTACAAAATGAGATTGTTTGGAAACATGTTTACTAGACTTAATGAAAAGTGTTTGGACATAAGAATATTATTGTTATTTAATCAAAGTCAAAATCAATAATTTGAAATAATTATGGTTGACTTATCCAGTTTGTGAGCTGGCCAAATTGTAAAACTAACCGAACAATTAAATTAATTGAACTCGCTTGATTCCTAAAAGTAGGGATGGGCGTTCGGATACCCGTTTGGGTTTCGGTTCGAGTTTATTCGGATTTCGGGTTTTCGGGGTCAAAAATTTCAGCTCCATTCGGATATTTCTAAATTTCTGTTCGGGTTCGGTTCGGATCTTTGTGGGTTCGGTTGGGTTCGGATAACCCGTTTAAATTATTTTCAAAATTTTAAAATTTATTATATATTTTATACTTCTCAAAATTTATAAAAAAAAATATATATATAAATTTCAATAACATGTGTCAAAATACCAAAACTTAACATATAAATTGATTTGATTTGGATATTTGGATAGGAAATCAAAACATATTATGTATTTTTGGTGTTTTGAATATATTTTAACTATTTAGACATGTACTTTTGACTATTTGTATATATTTTCAAGTATTTTGGATAATTTAAAAGTATAATATATATTTAGATGCTTTTTAATATACATTCAATCTAAAAATAGTTAAATATATATGTATATTAATCTATTTCGGATACATTCGGGTACCCAAAATATTTCGGTTCAGATCGGGTTCGGTTTTGATTCTTTAAATACCAAAATTTGAACCCATTCGGATATTTTAATTAATTTCGATTTGGATTTGGTACTACTTTTTCGGATCCGATTCGGTTCGGTTCTTCGGGTTTCGGTTTTTTGCCCAGCCCTACCTAAAAGTATCATAAAAGTATAAAGTGTTTGAATTGACTGGCTATAATCTCGGTTGCAATATATACAAAATATATCTATCTTACTAAACTCAAGTACAAAATCGGAGTATTTGGAAACTTGAATTAAAAGATTAAAAAATTTGGAGTATTTGGCTATAGGTATAGGTGTAAAATTGGTTAACGAAACCTGCTAACTTTTAAGTTGTCTGGCGATCGTTATAATTAAAAAAAGATCAACGAAATCTTACTCACCACGTAATTATCAATCTAATAAATTCTTTCTCTTTACCTTCTCTTTGTGTCAATTCTTTCTTCCTAAATAAAGCCATGACCAAATTAAATATGATTTCCCTTAATACAACCAATTATTTCGCAAGATATGTAAAAAATATCTAATACTTGAATCCCACATATTTCAATCCCCTATCCATTTTGCACGATAAAACTGTTTAGGAAGATATTATCATTATACGAAATATACGAAAATGAACTAATCTAATTATCTAAAAATATAATTTGTCTAAAATAATTATAAAACAAAATTTAAACTTTATATACATATTTCAAATCAAAATAATAATTTAAAGTTGATTTATATCAGAAATTGATTTAAAATATACATATATTCAAAAAAAATATTTTTACTAAAATATTTTTCAATAACATTATTAAAAATATTTTCAAAATATGTGATTATTGAAAATATAATATTTATGATTATTTATATGATAGTACGTATAAAATATTATTAATTATATGTTAGATGTATTTTTAAAGAAAAAAATAGATTGTGAATTAGGGGTGGGCGTTCGGATACCCATTCGGTTCAGTTTAGGTCTGTTTGGGTTTCAGGTTTCCGGGATCAAAGATTTCAATCCCATTCGGATATTTCTAAATTTTGATTCAGATTCGATTCAGATTCGATTCAGATCTTTGCGGGTTTTTTTCAGGTTTTGATAACCCATTTAAATTCATTATATACTTTAAATTTCTCAAATATAGACACAAAATAATATATTACATATAAATTTGAATAACATATATCAGAGTACATGAACTTAACATATAAATTAGTTTGATTTAAATATTTGGATAGAGAATCAATAATTATGTTAAATATTTTTTGGTGATTTGAATATACTTTAACTATTTTAGATATTCACATTTGACAATTATATATATATATATATATATATATATATTCAATTGTTTAAACCAACATATAAGTACCATATATATTATGGATGTTTTTATGTACATTATATCTAAAAAAATAATATATATATATCTATTTCGAATACATTTAGGTATCTGAAATACTTCGGTTCGGATCGGATTTGGTTTCAGTAGTCTAAATACCAAAATTTTGATATTTAATCAATTTCGATTAGGGTTTTGTTTTTTTTGGATCGGGATTGGTTCGACTTTTAGATTCAGATTTTTTACCCAATTCTAATATTGACATGAAAAACAACATATTTTATAAATTTATACAACCGTACGGGCGTGCGGATCAAAATCTAGTTTTAATTAGTAAAACAGTTAACGAATAGTAATGGTCCTTTTATGCAAAAACCAAGAGAAAAAACAGTAAACAAAAACAAAAGAGTCAAAAAGGTGAAATTCGCAAATGGTTTTATCCATATACCGACACCACACCCTCGCCTAGGTCCAGAATCTCTCCGATTTACAATCTCAAAACGAACTCCTCCTCGTCCTACTCGAACTACTCGTCGTCGTCCTACTCGTCTCTTTCTCAGTCACCGTCGATGATAACAACGGAGGAACACAGTGCTTTAACAACGCAGCGTCATCTACCTCGACCACCTCAGGACCATCTCTCTCACCTTCCTTCTGAATCCCTCTCAAAACCTTGACAACCTCATCCATGGCCGGCCGTGCCTCCCTCTCCGCTTGCAAACAGCGGAACGCCAGTTCAGCAACCGAAACCATCATCCTATTAACGGAAGGATCCCTCTCGAATCCGAGAGACAGATCCACCAGCTCGTGGACGGAGTCATTTCCAATTTTGGAGATCGCCATGTTCGCGAGGTTGATATCCTCGCGGTTTCTTGCGACATCGACTGCTTTCTTGGATGAGATCAGCTCCGAGAGCACGACTCCGAAGCTGTACACGTCGCTCTTCTCGTTGAGACGGTAACATTGATAATACTCTGGATCAACGTACCCCGGAGTCCCTTGCGGCGCGGTTGAGATGTGGGATCGATCAGGCGGGAACAACCGCGAGAGTCCGAAGTCAGCCACTTTGACTTGGTAGTTGCTATCTAGAAGAATGTTCGTACTCTTAACATCTCTGTGTATGATTCCTGTAAATCATAGAATCAATACTATTAATTCTTCAACATGTCCAATTGATATGGGGTTATGTCCAATTTAAAAAAAAACTGATTTTTATATAACTGCTTATGTGTATATATATATAACGACATCTAAAAATATTAGCTTATCTACAACTGCTAAATATAACTGCTACCCCATATCGTTCCTATTTTTGGGTGGTAAAGTAGCTTCACCAACACAAATAAAACTCCACGTTACAATATTAGGCCAACTTCTCGAACTATGATTGGATTTTTTTTTAAAAAAATATCCGACTTTCTTTGGATTTCTACTTTGGCTGAGATCTTTTTTTTTTGAAAATTGGCTGGGATCTTTTTACTGCGAAATTTACATCGTAGTCCGAATGTAAATTTCGTTTGCTGGGATTTTTTTGTTTCGTTTTGTTTATGTGTTTATATGTTCCTCCTTTGCTCTGTTTCAAAACACTAATCACGAAAGATTGAGTTGTTCTATTTTGTTGGTTGCTTGATTCGTTGCTCAAGAGAGTTAATACCTAACTCCGTCTTTAGATTGGACATAGGAGTATAGGTTCTCTTTCGGTGAAGTTTCGAGATGATTCTATTGTTTGAAGCATGGTGTGTTGATTCAGTCCTTTGGTCGCGTTAGATAGAATTTATGTAGATTAAGATGCAACAAACAATGGAAGACTCTTTTCTCAAAAAACAAACAAACAATGGAAGACTGAATTTCATGGTTAATGCTACAGGTTTTGTCAGAGATGATGGGCTTTCATGGATTTTCCATTGGAGCCGGGAAAGAATAGCAGTGGAGAAGAAGACTCTGGCTTTTCTTCACACACCACAACAACATCACACGTGGGTTCCACTTCTTTGTAATCTATTAATCTTATCTCTTATTAATGTTAGTGGTTTTATTAATGTTAGGTTTTTTTTAAAATAACTATTTTAATACAATTATTAAAATCTTTTAATAATTATTTAAGAAAAATATACTACACAATTTGATTAGAAATGAATAAAATATAAAAATGAATTATTAAAAAAATATAAAACAAAAATATGGGTATTTAAATATGATTTTAAAACATAATTAAAACACACAAATATATAAATTTAATTTTTTTTAGAAAATATAAAACATAAAATTTACCCGCCGTTTTGAAGAGCGGACCAAAATTTATAGTTAGGTCTTATTTAAAATGTAACTGAATCTAAAATATAACTGAATAAAATATAATAAAACTGTATTTAAAATATAAAATATATCCCCTTATTATAATAACAGTTACTATCTACACATTTAATATATACTGATTTGTAACCAGTTCTTTTATTCCAAAATAATCAGACCCACTTCTCTATCCTACTAAAACTATCGACTGTTTTTGCAGCTTTACGCCCCTTTTTAACATATTGCTATATAATCATATTATTCATTATTCATTTTCTTTTTGGTAAAGATCATTATTCATTATCCATGCTACAATATAATAAGTAGCACTATAAACATAAGAATTTTTCACCCAACTATCAAATTTCAGTTCCATTTTGAACATCTAAACATTTAATAATTAGTGAAAATAAGTACATTTTTGCAGCTATATTTATAGGTTCAAAAATGTGAGAGAAAAATTAGATATTCAGAGATATAATTGGTTACAACCTAGATTTTATAAAAATTATATTTCTTGAAAAATATAAAACAAAAAATATATCCATCATTTTAAAGATGGATCATAAATTTAGCTCAACTATTTGAAAATCGCTTTGCGGATGCGGATTATGAGTATTTTATTCGGGGTGGATGCGGGTTGGTAGATTTTGGATTGCGGGTCTCCGCTGACCCGAAAAATATTTAAAAAATAAAAATAAAAGAAAGCTAAACACTTTTCTAATAAGATGGTAATTTAAAAAAAACTTAAAACTTTAAAATATATAATTTTATTATAACTATATTAAATAATTACTTTTAAAAAATTTATAATCCGCTTATATCCGCAAAATTAAATGAGACGGATGCCGATACAAATTATTTGTTTGCGGGTTGTGCGGGTCATATTTTTTGATCAAAACAAAGTTGAAATCCGCAGGTTAGCGGGTTCACAGGTTCGACCGGCAATATATCGAATCAATTTTTAAACTGCTATTATTTAATAAAATATATTTTTAATTGAGATTTATACACAAATATGATTACAAAAAAAAAATATATAATGAGAATTAAATTAAAACAAAAATATACCCGCCCTTTAAAGGGCGGGTCAAGATCTAGTTTTAATTAATACTCACTCTGTTTCATAAAGTTACATATTTTTGAGAAATATTTTGTTTCTAAAAGATTTTTTTTTTTTATGTTTTCAATATATGTTTTATTTACTAATTGCAAATTTTAAAAACCTTAAAATTATGGCAGAAAAATAATCACAAAAATTATGCATATATAAATGAGATTTAATATGTTTTATTAATACGTGTGAAAAATTTAAAATATGTAACATTTTGAAACCAAGGGAGTACATAACATCCCGATCTCTGGTATATGATTATGATGGTGAATGTAGGAATCTCAATGTGTGTTTTTACCTGAGGCATGGAGGAAGGACAATGCACTCGCGGTTTGAATGGCGATGTTGAGTCGACCAGGCCAGCCGATAGGACGAGACTGTGCTTGTGCTCCATGGAGATTATCAGCGAGTGTGCCATTAGAGATGTATTCATACACTAGGAGTAGCTCTCTGCTATGCCTCGTTGTGCATCCGTATAGAATCACTAGGTTCGGGTGTTTTAAGGATTTCAAGATATCGATCTCGTTCTTGAACTGTTCCACACGTTTCAGGGACTTCTCGAAGAAGCGTTTTACAGCTACGGCTCGTCCGTCCTTCAGTATGCCTTCAGAGTTTTTTTTTTTTTTTTTAAAAGGCTGAGTTCTGAAGCTTTTAATTTGGTAAGTAGTTTTGGTTCTTACCGTAGTAGACAGTACTGAATCCTCCATCTCCGAGCTCTCTAGAGAAATTATCAGTGGCTTCCTCGAGTTCTTCGTAGCTGAAGACCTGAACTCCATTATAGACACTTCTGTTTGCTAGGTTAGAGATAGATGGCATGAGAGCGTGGTTGCTTCTTGAGTAAGGAGTATCTGAAAGGCCTTTGTTTGTGATTTGTGCTGCCAGTTTCTTCCTTCTCCGGATGTAGAAACAGACCAAACATGCTGTTAAAACAGTGGCACCCAAGAAACCACAAACGAATCCAATGCCTTGTGACAAACAAAACGACAGGAGCTTCGTGAGATTATTGCTGTTTCTTAGGTATGTTTCACGGAAATTAATTGCCTTGCAAGAAAAATGGTCAGAAACGTACCTATTTTTGCTGGTTTGGATAGACCTGCATGAACAAACTAGCTTCAGACCAAACCAAGATTCAGATTACTTCAAACATTTTCAGAGATATGGCGAGAAGAAATCATTACCATTGTTTTCACAAGTGTGCTTATGATGATGCTCATTTATACAATAGCAGACGAATCCTCCCAAGGTTTCATTATATCCACAAGCACCATTTGATCTTCTGCATCGCGAACACTCTCTGTTAAAACTAACCTCGAAACCCTTTTCAAGAGCCTTCGTTATAGCCTCCGCACTCTGATTCCTCTCTTCTGTCCTCAAGGCAGTTCGAGAGACTGGAACGTTGACGATACTTGTACATGATTCCCTTAACTTATTTATGATTTCCCTTCTCCGATAATATAAATGGGACGAGACAGAGAAACTTGGTCTGTCAGTATCATCATCGTCACAGTCAATCTGTCTGATGTGGCCACTGATCACTTTTGGGTCAACATGGCATCGGTAGTAAAACGTTAGGAACTCTGTGTCTTTGGAAAATGGAAGGACTTGATTGTTGAGTGTTGCGTTCTCAGGCTTATGGGGACAAAGATCGTTGATGTAATCCATTCTGGCAAGCCTGATGATTCTAGACTTAGAATTCATCTCAAGGATTCTCAGCTTAACTGAGGAAATGGTAAGCTCTGCAAAACCGTCGCTGCAGTTGACCTTGAAATCTGGGTGACCGCACTCTTCTCTGTCAGGTGTCCAAAAGGGGTAATAGAGATCTCTCTTATCTCCACAGCTAAACGTTGGAGCGCAGTGTTTGTGACGCTCATTAACTGACAAAACACAATCCAGAATCATAAAGAGCATCCATATGACTGCATAAGCCAATGATCTTTTTAGAGACTGGAAGAGATTGATCATGATTTCTATATTTTTTTTCTTGCCGTTGAGAGATGAACAAGATGATGATCAAGAAGAACAAGAAGAAGATATGTAAATGGTTTTTGTGGTTGTCTAAGTCTTTGGTTTCCTGAGTTGAAAGAAGGAAAAGAAAACTAAGGTTTTCCCAAATAATATATGTTTATTTACGAATAAACTGACAGTTGACTAACTAAAATATTTTTAATTTGCTTACTTGCTTTTAGAATATGAATTTTCAGTAATATTCATATTTTCTTTTTTTTTTTGGTAAGACGGCCTTAAAAGCAAGTGCGGTACAATAACGTTGACACGCTATAGGTTAGACTAATGAAGAAAACCTCCAAAAGGGCTTAAAAAGAAGAAAGACTTAGACCGCAAATTGGCCCTTCCATTATTCTCCAATCAAGTTTTACCTTCTATTTTATCTTTGATCTCACTAGGAAGTACGGCAAGCCTTAACACTGCTAAAACTAAGGAAAATAGGAAAAAACAAAAAAATAAAGACATTTGTAAACTTGCGGAAATATAATCGAATCTATTAAAACTGAAGTACACATTAGATTTGACCCTGATTTTTCCTATATAATTACAGTATAATACTACTGAGTTAATATCTATTGATTTAACATGATTATTATCTTTTTTTTAATCTACCGATTGGAACCTACAATTAATTTCTGTTCAATATTTCCCTGCTTTATGTGAAAAATGTATCTTCAGTATATATTCGTATTATAACGTACTACTTTTCTTTTTGTCATCATTATAGCTAAATGAAGTTTACGTACATATCCACCATATCGTTCATGACTATCTCCTCCATATACAGTGCGACTACATTTTTTTACAGAACATAATAACTACGTTCTAAATTATCTAGCATTTCATCAAAATTGCATTAAAATCATATAATTTATACAATACGTTTTAGAAATTCATTATAAAATTACTTTAAGCTGAAAATTTGTTCTCATATCTCTTAATAGATAACTGGATCTGAATTTGGTTATATGATGTACATAACTAAAAAAATTCTTTTCTTTTTTTCCTTATTAAAAAACTAATATTTTTAAAAAACATATAAACAAAACAGTTGGTGGTTGTATATTTAGCAAATTGTGCCCGCAATTGTTTTTTTTGCAAATTGTGAAAAAATCTTCCATATCTAAACTTACCTTCTACGTTAAACCATAAAACATATCTTAACTGATTTTCAAACCTTTCCAAAAAGTAGTAGCTTTAATAAACTTTCTAATTGGTTGTTACAAAACGAATATTCTCTTAAAAATATCACCAACACTTAAAATACACAAATTAGTATATGCTTAATGGTAAAATAACAAAAAAAATTCCAAAAATAATCTAGATCAAAACTTCAACTACATTGCAGTAGTCCCTAATCGTGAATCATAATAATATAAACCCATATATTATATAAAATTTGCAAAAAAGAAAAATTAAGATCATATATAACAGAAAATATTAAAATTAATATTTTCAAATATTTTTTCAAATAAATTGTTCGATTTTCAGTGTGGGTTGGGTTTGATATTGATATTCGGATATAACACTATAAGAGCCGTCGAGTATACATGCCAGGTCAAATAGAGTAGGAGATTATGATTTTTGGATCGATTACGAATCAGTTTTTTGGGAAACTAGACTAATTATGTTAGGTAACTATTCAGAAAATATAATATGTTGGAAAATTTAGAAATTTTTTAAAAAAATAGTTTCTAAAATACATATGACACAAGTGTATAATTATGCAATATGACATATTTAATATAGTTACCATAATTTGTATTAAACTAAATTAACATTAAACATAATATAATTACAAAAAACCAAATATAAAAATTAAAATTTTCAAAAAAATAAAACAAAAAGTATACCCGCCCTTTAAAGGACGGGTTAGAATCTAGTTCTCTTATTAAGCTCAAACCTCAAAACACCATATTAAGAACTGTAATTCGCATGTTGTACTTGCTTGTGGGTTTACTAATTGCATAACATAGAGAAAAATAGATGCGGTATGTGTCATAGTGGAACTTAAGAGGCTGCAAATCGACTTATGAGACGCTGTTTAAAATAAAATTAAAATAGTTTCAATAAAAATTTGAAAACAATATATTTAAAATTTTTAGTATTTATTTATACTATGAAAACAGAATGTTTTTTTTGAAGTGTCATTCTGTTTTAATAATATTTACAAATCTCTGCCACTGGAATATTTAAAACGTATGACTTTTATTTAATTCTGTATTTTCAAATTTCTTTTTTTTTAAACAGCGGAAATTCTTTTTATTTAAACAATAACACCTACGTTTAGTTAATTATGCCTACCTATCAAAATATAATGTATCATTAGGTATCAACAACTATGGTATAATTTTTTTGTTTCTATTAATGTAGATCGACCATTAGTAAACTGGATGGTAATATGTGGGTTTTATGTATTGAACCATCATGGTCTAATAACATATTGAATTCAACGTTTCAAGGTTTTCAAATTGACATGTAATATATATACATAAAGTCTTATATAATGTATTTTGTCAGTATTCATATTTATGAATCCTAACAAATATGATCATCAATACTATTAAAATATGAGATTTTTTAGGTTCCCTTAGTTTGTTTTAGTATTTATAAGTCTGCCATTGAAATATATTAAACACTAAAAATTTAATTGCTTATAATATCTTCATAAGATCTTTAGAATATTTAAACAAAGCATATTCCTTAAAGAACCAAATTTCAATATTTAAAAAATTTAAATTGCCTAATGTAGTTTCACATATGATTTGCATTAGATAATTTGTTTTAATTTGCATTTGTCATAGTTTATAGACTTTTTTTACCAGACTTATTTTTTTCCTTTGTTTAAATATATGTTGTCATCATAATTAAAATAGACGGGTGGGTTTTAGATATAATTATAACAAACCAATTAATTAAATTCAAACAAGATACCAATACATACACATATCAGTTTGTGTTCTATGAATTTCTTTTGAAATTATACATGATACTATGGGATATGCTATTAAATTTTTATTTTGCACATTCCAAAATAAGTGCTCAGTTTCTATTCTTAATTCAAAATTTAAAAATATCTTTAAAACTCTAATAAAACATAAAATAACATTTCTAATAAATGATTTATCATCTAATTTAAATTGGAAGAATAAACAGAATATATCATATATTAATTTTCCTAAGGATCCAAATTTTTATCTCACCTGAAAATAATTTAAATAACTAGATTTGTTATATATAAGATTTTAACATAAATTATATAAAAAATGTAAAATAGAAAAATTATATAAATTATAGTTTTATTATAATTTGTAAATCATAAATTAATTCGGCCTTTTGAAAACACAAGTCAAATATTTACTGACACCGACCGTTATTGAAGTACGGGTCACCGCTCGCCATGATAAGTCATATCAAGAAATACTATGTTTAGATATATGGTAAGTAAAACTCTTTTTCATTTTGAAATCGACAACCCATGTCAGAATTGCATTACAATAATGAAAATGAATTTATAATAGAATGCATACCATCCTAATTTTTTTGTATTAGATTATAACAAAATAAAATCCTACGCTTTCAAAGCGATTAAACTGTATTCTTATACGATATTATATTAGTATAAACTCTGCATCCTATTATAATGTAATATATATGATACTGATAAATTTAGTTTCTTTAGGTTTCATTTTTTGTATACAAAATAATTTTTCTTATGAATTTTGTATAATACACACATCTATCTATCTATACTATTAAAATAGTGAAATTGCCTAAAATATCCTTTTCAAAGTGGTATTTTTGAAAATTCTCCATTAAAATAAGAGATTTTAAAGAGATTCCTTTGATTTGCTTAGTATTTACAGCAGTACTACTACTATTTAATTTCAAATAACAAATTATGAAAATTAGATATATAAGTATTTTGAATATGACAATCATTAGTTACGTACATTTCTTGAATATAGGCAAGTGGAGTCTGATATTTTACGATAAATGATTTTGTTGAATACATTTACAAATACAAAAATATATATAATAAAGGGAAAAAATAATTTGAAAACAAAATATTACAAAAATTATTATTATTAAGTATTGACTAGTGTTACACAGACGTGTTGGGTGATTATTGTTTCGGTGTATGGCTTAAAATAATAAAGATTATGTTTTAGTAAGATAGATATTAAATCACGAATAAAAAATAATGAGAATCTTGTTTTAAACATGTTATCCAAAAACTGAAAATCCAATTGGAACCAAAAAAAACCTGAAACTAAAACCAGACAAAATTTGCAAAACCCCAATTGGTTACTATTTCTCTAAACCCAAAAAAATTGAAACCAAACAGAAACCGAGAACGGAATAAGTATCCAAATATTCGAAACAAAATACAAAAATATTAACTATTATAATATATATATATATATATATATATATAAATTAAAATATCAAAAAAATCCATATTTACCCAAGTTTTTTTTGTTTTCTGGGTTTAACTCAGGTTTTCGAAGTTTTTCGACATTTTTGTCTTTACAAAAAGAATACATAAATGCGGTCCAAATCCGACATTACCCGAATTGAACAGAAACAATGTAATAATGTATGATTTCTAAACAGGTCATAAACACTCCAATCTGAATAATCCAAATACACAATAAAATAAAAAGACCGAACTAAAAACTGAATGCTTAGCACTATAAGACATCAAAATAAATTACTTTCAATTATAGACGTCAAAATCAAAAAGTCCATTCAAACAAAAAATAGTAATTTCTAAAGTGAACAAAGTTATCCCAGCGCTTTAAGAGCGTGTGTCGAAATATAGTTTATTTATTAAAATCATAAACCCTACCCTTAAAATCTTATCCCTCAAATTTTAAACTATAGATCTAGATTAGTTAACTTTTGAACTATAGTTACCTATATACTCTTTCATGAAATGTCTTTTGTTCATTTTAACAATTGAGATCTATATCTGTGATATAAAAATTTAGGGTCATCGTAAAATAATTTCTTTATTATTAGAGATTAGTAATATATTATGATTTGTTTTATATATTTTTTATTTTGCTATTAATTTTTCTTATATACTAGTATTATTTTAAATTCTGGTACAATAAATTCATAACCTAAAATGATCAAAAAACATCTCCTTCAAAATATAAACTTTCCAATTTATACAGCTTCCATATAATACATTTAAAAAATTATTTATAGTATAAAAATCTATTTATTTAGAATAATTTATATTTTCCATGTTTAAAAATATATTTTAGCAATTATATTTTTAGTCTATTACATAATTTTATAATTAAATACATGGTTATGTTTAAGCATTGTAAAAATACTGCAAAACTTTTTAAATGGCAGTGTAAATATAAATACTATCTTCCAATATATTTCTAGTTTGGATTATTTTATTTTTGAAAAAATGGTCACAATAAATTTTCACAAAAAGGAATACTTATTAAGATGCTATAGAATCTCCAT
This sequence comes from Raphanus sativus, assembly GCF_000801105.2. Taxonomy (NCBI): domain Eukaryota; kingdom Viridiplantae; phylum Streptophyta; class Magnoliopsida; order Brassicales; family Brassicaceae; genus Raphanus; species Raphanus sativus. The sequence goes on along the minus strand of NC_079514.1, from coordinate 32,143,025 downwards.
TCTGAAAATTTCATAGATTAATTACACTTAGGCATTTGAGTGCCAGATTAGATTTGGGTCGGGTATTTTGGAACTAAGGAAATTTGCACCGTTTGGATATTTTAAAATTCTACTAGATTTTGACCCGCACAACCGTGCGGGTGTTCGATTTAAATTTTGTAAAATGTAGAAATCTTCTTTTTATATCATTAGTAACAAATATTTTTAACATTAACCATAATTTAAAATGTTAATATGATTTTTCCAGACGCAAAAAAGTTATAGTCTTCTTATTATATATTTATTTTATTAGATTTGTGTTTAATTATTAGACAACTTAATAGATATGCAAATTTAACTGATTTGGTATATAATTTTTATTTAACTCATATATTGTTTAAATATCATATCTAAATGTATAAGTAATTAAATATTAATTATGAATTTAGTAATTATTTTCATTTTGTGATAATACAATATTAAAATACATCGTTTTATGAATAAATTGTTTACTATTTTATATATTTTGGAAGTTTTTCAGGTAAATATATATTCAAGTCATATAGATAATTAAAATTAAAATTTATTATGGTATGTAAAATCTAAGTTGATTTCGTGTATTAGGAGTTTTTTATATTAAAAATATAAAAAATGAAGATTTAATGGTATTTTTAAAAAGTGATATTTTATTGGTTAATCAATATTTTTATCGAATCTCCTATTGTTTCACTTGCATTTTTATGTAAAAGGATAAAAGGTTTGAAGTTGTTCTGGGATATCTAAATTGAGTTTTGTATCTCAGATTTTTAAAATTTTTAAAAATGACCACAAAATGAGAATTTTATTGTATGTTAAGAACCTAAGAGCATCAATATCGCGGGGCTTAAGCCCGTTCCTTAAGCTTTTTTGGGCCTCAAAATAAATCAAAAATGCTAAAGAATTATGAGAAAGTGGTTTAGCTAAGGAATTTTGAAGTCGCTCCTTACTTGCCAGGTGTCACGTGGATTGCGCGTCTAGGGCGAAGACCACCATTTCATTTCTAAATCGAAATCATCTGCTCCCCTTTGCTCTCTCGACAGCGATAGAATAGGCGACCATAACGACCGACGATTTCATCTCGAAGGTCGATATCCTCACCGTGAAGTTGCTCACTCGAGGCCGATCTCTTCTCTCCAGCCTCGACTTCTTCCCCTTTGCTCTCTCGACGGCGAAACAATAGGCGACCCTAACTCGGACGATTCCAATTTCAAGGCCGATCTCTTCTCTACAGCGTCGATTCCTATTTCAATCTAAAAGGTAAGCCTCTACGCCTCTACTTCTTTCGATTTTGTATCTTTTTTTTAATGTCTTCAATGTTTTTATTTTTTTTTAATGTTATAATTTCAAGTTTTTGTAATTTTTTTTAATTTAAATGATATAATTTGTAGTTTTTGTAATTTTTTTTTAACTCTGTAATTTTCTTATGTTTTTTATAAAAATTATTTATGTCTTATTTTAAACACTTCTTCATTTTTTTTTCTTAATAATATTAATAATTAATTAACTAAGAACCTTTCTAAAAGTACCAGCAATAATGTTCACTTTTCTTAATGTTCCTTAGCATTGTTCCTTAGCTCCAAAAAAAATCAGTAAACAATGCTAAGGCACCTTTAGCAATAATGTTGCTCTAAGATAGTGATATCTAGTTATTAATAATCAATATTCTTAATATCTTTTTACCTTGGTAAGTTTTGGTTGGATATGTTTTAAATGAGAGATGACTATTTTGGAAGCTCTGTGAAACAATGCAAAGTATACCAGATATTGCTTGACTTGTTAACCAAATTTAGGTGTGTTTTGACATTTTAATATACTAAGGAAATTAATTTAGTATAATCTTTTATTTTGTTTATTCATCTAAACTGTTTGGTTTGATTCTATATGAGGCTCTCATTTTGTAGATGACATGTATGCATATGGTATAAATATATAGAGTAGGTAAGTTTATAACTATTTATAAACCAAAATGCTCAAAAAATATTACCATAAATTTTTATCTGAAATTTTTAAAACTGTCTGAATTATCAAAAAATAAATTCCAAAAATCAAAAAAATCTGATATTCAGTACGAATACCCCCAATTTTTTTTTGACTTTTTAGTTTAATTAACCGAAAAATAGAACCGAACCAGAATTAAATGGGATCTGAAATTATCATGGGATCTGAAATTATCTCATATATGAGCATGTTCCTAACTTAATACCCAAACCGAACTGGAAAACAAACCAAATTTTCTAAATACCTGAACGGATCATAAATTCCTAGAACCGAAAATCAAAGAACCAAAAATTGAACCAGAACCGGAACCGAAAACCGAAAGCTCAAGGCTAGTTAAACTGTTCCCAGAATTACCTTGAACCAGTTTGTTCAGATGATGAACAAAGAGTTAATTACCTACAAGTTTGTACTTGTTAATACAGATATATAGTTGTTTATACTTGGTTTATATGTTTATAATTGTTTAATTATTTAAGAATATGGCAAATCGTTCCCAGTAACCGATTTGGTCATATTTTACTAAATGGTTAATGACATTTAAATATAGTTCGGTGGTTAAAGGGAAATAAATAATATGTGGTATAATAAATAGGTTGTTTCTTGGATAATGATGAGAATTAAATGATATGTTTTTAAATTAATAACTTTTTTAGTGAGAGTCCATTTTTTAAAGTATCACACATGAATCAAGGTTATGATTTATGTTTTAATATATTAAATATTAGATATGGTTTGGTACTTCTCGGATCTGGTTCGGATCATTTATATAAAAATATCGAAATTTAATCGGGTTGGGTTCAGTTTGGTTCGTTTATCTAACAAAAATTCAATCCAAGAAAATGAAACTACACGACAAGTGATTTAGGTGATTTGTATTAAAATGACAAATCTACTGTTATTCAACCATGAATTTTAAAAACTCATTTAAAATTCAATGTTATTGAAAATGACATTTCGTAAAGTACTCTGAAATCCACTATAATTGAAAATATTTTAAGTTGTGGAGTTTTAAAGTTTTCAGGTGATTTTAAGGTATTTGGGTGGAGTTTCTTAATTAAAAAAAATAAAATTCAAATCACATACTTTTAGGTGATATTCTAAAGTAGTTTAACAAAAATCACCTAAATTTTTGTAACTTATTGAAATCATCTAAAACTCCATTAAAAATCAAATCACGTTATATGTTAAATTAAATACCCCCTAAAATATATTTTCACAAATCAAAATGTACAATTCTTAATAGTCTTAAAGAAACACCAAGTCAACGAAACCAAATTATGTTAACACGACAGAAGAGAATAACGCAGCCAAATGCAAAAAAAGAGAACAAAATATTAGCTGTTAGAACTAGAAGCATTGTTGTTGGGAGAAGCTTTACGGAGGAAAGAAGAACTTTTAGTGAGTTCCCCTAGTGGTTTATCCGTAAATCTGATAAAGTTGTAAACAAAACCTCCGGCCACAATTCCAATGATAGGACCAACAATGTAAACCCAAATTCCTTTATACACTCCCATCACAATTGCTGGTCCTAGACTTCTTGCTGGATTCATTGATGCTCCAGAAATTGGTCTAAGAATATTCAAAACCACAAATTAATATTTATGTTTAGTATATGAATTGTCTTTGTAGTAGAATGAAAAAAATGTAGTTTTACCCGGCTACAAAGACGTTCAATATTATTGTCATCCCTACAGCAATTCCAGCTAATTCTCCGATCTATCAAATATATCAAGAACAACATTAGAATCTCCATTTGCACACTAATATGAATAATATATATGTATATGAAACACTAACCGCACGACTATCGGTGGCAACACCAGAGATAACAAACATGAGGAGGAATGAGATAATGATCTCTGAGACGAGCGCTCGTGCCACAGAATCAGCTGGAGTTGTTCCGAAGAAAGCTTCGGGTGTGACTTTGAACATTAGCCTCAGTGTCAAACTCGCTAGCAAGGATCCCGCAAGTTGTGCGCCTATATACGATGGTACCTGCCCAAACCATTGTACAGTCATATTAGTTAAAAACTATGCGACTTATTTTAAAAAAAAAATCTTGACAAATGTAGGACAAAATCTCGTGTCTGAAACAATCTATCGGTCTTATTCGCAGAGAGTAGATAAGTTACCTGATACCAAGGAAACCGTCGGAAAATGGCGAAACAGATGGTGACGGCAGGGTTAAAATGTGCACCAGAAATGTGACCAACAGAGTAAATCATGACCATAACAATAAGACCCCAAGTCACACATATCCCTGGAAATGTCACTACTCCACCATACAACACATTCACCACCACCACTCCACATCCAGAAAATATTATGAAATACGTCCCAATCAACTCTGCTATTAACTACAATAAATTTAATTTAAAGGGAATAACAACAAATCAGTTAAAAATATTTATATTCACTACAAGTTTATAACTATCAATAAAACAAATACTTAGTTTTCTACCTTTTGTGTAAGGCAAACAATGCTGGGAGAAGTACATATAATTGTCTCGATTCCTCCACGGCAATCATTTTCTATGCCTTTTTCAATTCTTGATATTTGCTCTTCTTCGATTCCTTCATCATGCGAAGTCATATTTAGATAAGTTTCAAATTAAATATAGGTTTGTACAAAAATGTTTTGAGTAGAGTTTTTTTATGTGAGAAAGGAATCTGAAATATGTTCTTGTTCAAAATATTGGAGATCAAAGAGCTTTTTATACATGCAAACAGAAGTTATCTGAAACAATCACAGAAGGATTGGATTAAATCTAATGAGTTGGACTATGATTCGATGGAAGAGATGATAAATAGGATAAGACTTTAACGTTACGTGGAGATAGGTAAAAAATCGATACTAAGATTGTTACTAATTATTCAATCAAATATGGAGTTCCACATTGTCTTTCTTCTGTTAATCTGCTGAATTTAGAAAATAGTGACAAAAGAGAAGCTATATATATACAGAGCAAAGGTGTCCCAAATTTTAGTAAACAAATTGCTTGTGTCCAAACTTAAAAAATTGTTTTTTTAGGAAACTAAGATTTATAGCCAACAGAAAATTTAAACACCATTTTCTAACAGTATATTAGCAATGCTATTTTCACTAACATTCTAAAATTAAAATGTGTGAAAATCGCTTGTCAGAAGATGCTTTCAGTCAAGATTTATTTATTTGCTTATTTTAAATATTTTTGCTAGTTAATTAGTTTCTAATAAAATAAGTGTAATCTCTTAAACATTATTTGCAGAGTAATTTTATCAACTTTGCTTATGTGTATTTTGTGAAAAGAATAGATGAAGATTGAAACATCTTAGAAAAAGCAAAAACACAAAAACATTTAAGATTCATGTATTAATTGTGTGAACATCATATAATGCTTTTAGTGCCCCCAAGAAACTCACACACATATAACACATGAACTTGAAATCCCATTATCCGAAAAAGCCATACGAGGATGGTGGCAAATCATATTCTCAACTGGATTATGAAACTAGGAGGAATTGATGATCTGGAAAATCCTAAAACGGTATTAATCCTCAGCTGTATAAATTAATATATCATTAACAAATTTTGAAAATGGAGTCAGTTTTCATTAGTAAAAGATATCAATTTGTACATACATATCTGGAACTAAAACAATATTAGCTTGTCGGATTATTGTTTTGGAGAGATGCTACGGAGAAAAGAAGCACTCTTGGTGAGTTCTCGAAGGGGCTTATCAGTAAACCTGATAAAGTTGTAAACAAAACCTCCGGTCATGACGCCGACGATAGGACCTACAATGTAAACCCATATGTCTTTGTAAACTCCCATTACAATTGCTGGTCCTAGACTTCTCGCTGGATTCATTGATGCTCCTGAAATCGGTCTATATAATTTACAAACATAGATTAGAAATATTTCCAACTCTATACTACTGGTGGTAATATGAAAATGTTATCTGAAAAGTATCTTTACCCGGCCACAAAAACATTTAACATTATAGTCATCCCTACCGCAATTCCAGCTAATTCTCCAATCTGTCCAGAATATTGATAACCGTCCAATAACATGAGAACTTCCATTTGCATACTTTCGTGTTTAATCATGTCATAGTCTCTTAGATATGTTGGATAACTAAAAGGATATATGGTAACTTAAAAAATGGGTATATATATAGAAAATGCTAACCGCTCGACTATCCGTTGAAACGCCGGATATAACGAACATGAGAAGAAATGAGATAATGATCTCCGCAACGAGCGCTCGTGCAGCCGAATCAGTTGGAGTTGTTCCGAAGTAAGCTTCAGGTGTTACTTTGAACATTAGTCTTAATGTCAAACTCGCTAGTAACGATCCTGCAAGTTGTGCACCTATATACAATGGTACCTGACCGAAACATATTATACAGATCATTTCCATCACTGTGACAAAAAAAAACAAATCATTTCCATCATTCAAATATCAAAACAAATGAGTGTAGTTTAGGTCTCGAACAAAAAACCAACGGCATGGGCTAAGCTTTTCAACCGAACTGAAAGATTTAACAACTCTATTTTTAATTTGGACGATAAAAAGTTACAAACTCTAAAAAAGAAGAAGTTTTTAGCAAAAAAAAACTCTAAAAAGAAGACATCAAGATAGTTCACCAACTCTGAGCACAAAACACGACTACAGATTCAAAACTATTTACTGTTTGAGGAATAGAATAACATTTAAATGTCATAAAATGTCATTGTTTTTCAAAATTAACTTGTATTCTTACCGTTATCATCTTAACAAAAACTGTTCGGTTAATCTCAAGATCAAATGATAATTTTTTGTTATCAATAAATGCAAACTCTAAACCCGCTGTCTGTTTTCTTATAACAATATATCTAAATTACGAAATTTGCAACCAATGTCTGGTCATCTTATTTCAATTAAAGATTCTTTAAAAAATGATTAAACTACTTCAAAAATGGAACCAAAAAATAACTAATGTGCGTTAACTACATAGCAAATGTATATCTACTAATCACTAGTACTGATTTACTATTGTTATATTTGCAATAGATAAGAATAATATTCATATTTGATTTATTAAAAAATGGAAATGTCTTTCTTTGAATGATTTCTTTTATTTTTAAAAAATCGCATTTATTTGTAAACACGCAGAACTTTTAGTGTTCAAAACAATCTAGATCTTATTCAAGGAGAGATAGAGAATAGTGACCTGATACCAGGGAAATCGCCGGAAAATAGCAAAAGTGAAGGTGACGGCAGGATTGAAATGTGCACCAGAAATGTGACCAGTAGAGTAAATCATAACCATAACAATGAGACCCCAAGTCACACATACCCCCGGAAACGTCACTGTTCCACCGTATAATACATTCACTACCACCACTCCACATCCAGAAAATATTACAAAATACGTCCCTATCACCTCAGCTATCAACTGTAATCAATTTTATAAAGTGTTAAACCAATTTGAACAAAATATCTATAGTGATTGTAACTATGCAATACATTTTTTTTTTTTTTTGAAACACAATACATTTTTTTTTACCTTTTGCGTAAGGCAAACAATACTTGGAGAAGTACATATGACTGTCTCAATTCCTCCATGGCAAATTTTGGCTTGGCCTTTCTCAATTCTTGATATTTCTTCTTCTTCTTCTTCGATTTCTTCACCATTGGAAGTCATTGTTTAGATAAATTTAAACTAAAAGATCAAATGGAGATTTTTAATTTGAGGAAATCAAAAATTTGGTTACTGGATAATCTGGAGTTTTAAACATGTGAAAGAGAATTAACTGAAACAATCACAAAACTGTTGGATAAAATCTTAAATGCTCGATTAATGGAGCTGTGATTGGATGTAATAGATGAAAAATAGGATCAGACTTGAACTAGTAGAAGAGGCTACAATTGCAATAACCGAGTTGCAAGTTTGTAGGAGTACTATATTTCTTTACTACGTCGACCTGTTCAAAGGAAAACAACCTTTAACTATATATGTTGGCCAACTAAAGTTTTGGGGTGTGTTGTTTGAGTTTGGGTATTGAATAATGAAACATAATATATTTAATTTGTAGTCAAATATCAAAAAAAATAAAATAATTTGGATAAGATTATATATATACTAGGATCGGCCCGGGATACGCCCGAAATTTTCCTTAAAAAAACTAATTTTAGTTATATTTTTGTATGTATATTTCATTATACTGAATTGACATATGTTATAAATATAAGTCTAATTCATATTAATTTACTTCTCGGTTTTAAAATTTGTGATATTTTTAGTTACTACAAATATTATACATATAACATGATAAACAAAATGAATAAAAATAATTGAGTTTTTGTTGTGATCTGAATATTATTTTATTTTACTTATTTTGGTTATCTATAAATAAAGCTTATTTTGGGTTTAAATACATTAAATTCACAACTTTCAAAAGAATTAAAAAAATATTTTGATATATATATATATATATATATAATCAATTATGTTAATCCACCTTGTCTTAGAACTATTTTATTTACATAATCAATTTTGCACCATCTATATTTTTTTGCTATATATATAATCAATTTTGAATAATGTCGTAATGAAAACACTGTTATTGACAAAGTAAAAAAAGACAAAGTATAACAAATTATGTTATGTGCTTAAAAATCTATATTGTTGTCCTTGGATTACACATGATAATGCACGATATACCTACGCTTTTTCTAAGAAAAAACAATATAGACAACCAATTTAACCCTTTTTTGTTCAACTGATTTGACTAGAAAGCTTAAAAGGGTTCATATCACGATCTGGTGTTAAAAACACATCATGATTACTGGAGCAGATGCATCTGGTTTGGCAGGAGCAGAAAACCTTAAGGACTCCAACTGATTTGACTAAAAAGCTTAAAAGGGTTCATATCACGATCTGGTGTTAAAAACACATCATGATTACTGGAGCAGATGCATCTGGTTTGGCAGGAGCAGAAAACCTTAAGGACTCCACCCCACAGGACGTAGGACAACAGTTCAACGATGACAGAACTCTCGCCACCCTTCTGCCACAGGTGGAACCAATCATTGAACTGGACACTACATTATCTCAATTACCAGCTGATTTACGAACTATTTTCTCCATTTTCATTCAACGTATACATGTCATAAATACGCTAAGGATCGACAAGCTTTACAGCGTTTAGAGAAACTCACCCAAACTCAGACCTACCAGCATGCACAAATAAATTCCCTAATTTCTCCATCACCAAGGAGCCCTTGAGTACATACAAACTCAATGGAGAATAGCAAATCAGGCAGCAACAACCAGGAATCCATTCCCTGAGAATCACATGACAACTTTTTATATCGCGATGGGACGAACTTGCTCCAACGACTGAAAACGGAATGCCGAGAACTGCCAACTCTTTGTCAAAATTTTGGCAGGAGCAGCCCTCAACTGGTTCTCTCGACTGGAGGCTATCTCCATCGACAAATTGATCCAACTACTACAATACTAATGTATCATTACACAATGTTCATAGAAAACGGTGCTTCATACACAACCTATGGACGATGTCCTAGAAGAATGAGGAGTCGCTCTGCTCATTCATTGGAAGGTACAAGGCAATACTCTCCTACAAGGACTGCACCCATGTTTCCTAATCTGTCTGCAAACCAGCGAAACCTATTTGCACCAGTTCATCGATGAACTCGATCTGACTTGCCTACAAAATCCAAAGAACATTTTCTTGGACAACTTAATTAGTCAGTAAAATCATGTCAATCCTTTCGAAACAAGTTTTATACTTCGCTTGAAACTTTGCTTAAAATATCCTAAGTTGACAACTATTTTTGAAAATATATTCAATAAAGATACTTGGCTTTAAAATTTAGCAATTATTTTAAGGTTTATTATTTATGAGATTGTTTCAGTTTATAAAGTTATAGTAAAATTTATAATTTTTTCTTAAATTCTATAAAATATTTAGATAAATTAATTTAATATTTTTTTATAAATTTCAAATATTTATGAAAATATTATATTTTAAAAATAATTTATTTTATTTAGACAAATTATCTTTGATAGTTTTTTAGTTTATTTTCACGAAAATAACATTTAAGTAAGAAAATGACTTAAAATTGTTTTATTAAAGAGTAAAATATGCATTTACCCCTTAGGGTTAACTGATATGGACTTAGGGTTTAGATATAAAAGATGAGTTTCAGAAATGAGGTTTCAAATTTCTAAAAAAAAATTAAATTTTCAAAGTAAAAAAAAGTTATTTTTTCATTTTATTTTTTGAGAATTATTTTTGCGATAAATATTTTAAAAGTACTTTTGAAAAAATTGCCCTTTTATTCTCCTTATCCGCCACAGAGAACTTTTAGATATTTAACCAATTGAGTTAATCTCTCTTGTTTTCTCCGTCCTCTCTCTACAAAACCAGTCCGACATCTCCTTCCGTTCACCGGCTCCGGCTGCTCGCATAGAGCTGGAGCTGGGTTTAGATTCTCTCTTTTGATAAATATTTCCAGACTTCATTCCTTTCTATGGGCAGATTTCTCTAGATTCAGTTCTAGTTTCAATCTGCTCCCGTATGATTGTGAATGGTCTGATGATTTTCTTTATACAGTTCAAGCTTCTTCTAGACATCTCCGGTTAGGTCTTTTCCTACCCGATTGTTCTGATCCAGTCTATTTTGCCTTCCGTTCTTTGCATGTTGGATTAGAGTTACTTTGGTTTCTTCACCGGTTCGATCTTCTGTCTCCTGTCTCCGTGCATGCGTCAGAATCTGGTGTTGATTGCATTCGCTCCTTGTCTTTAACCTATTAGATCTGATCGAGATCTGTTCTTTAGTAAGCTTCAAGCAGGCGTTTCAAGTCAGTCATCCCTTCGACTCCGCCGTCTCCGGTTTGTAGACAGGAAAATAAATTGTTCCTTTGATCTCCTGGATCTTGCTGCTTTGAACTTTCAATTGTTTGGGCCATTCACTATAGGAGGTTTCTTTTCTCGGTGGTTTGATCAAGTTTGTCTCCATCGTTTCTCCAAAGTTCTCTTTTAAGTCCACATGCAATTTGTTCTATTTCCATTCTGGATCTATTTGTAATTGTTCTAGATGTCTCAGTTGTAAGTTTGTGTTGTATCTATCTTCGGCTGGTTTTTATGTTTCATATTGTCTCCCTCTTGTGGGCTTCTCTTTCCGGGGAGGTTGTTTACTCCGTCGGACTGTATTTCCGGGATCACTTGTCATCGCCGGCCTAGTTGTAACAATGGGTTTGAAGTTAATATAATGATCTTTAGTGTGAAAAAAAATTCTCCTTATCCGCCTTTTGATTTTACCATTTATTTTAGTTACTTCTCCGTGTTATTCTTTTTGTCGTTTGCTTAGATATTTTGTTTGTAACTTTTGTGTTACGTTTGATAAAAAAAAAGCTTTTGTGTTACAGAGGGCGCCTCAGAATCCAGAATCCAAAATGCAAAAAGGAAAAAAAAAAGCAAATGGAGAAGAATACAAGGAAGCCTTTGGCCTCTTCGACAAAGATGGCGATGGTTTATAAGCCGATATTTATTTTTCCATAAAGGAAGCATGGCTCTGGCTGCTGAGCTACGCCATGTGATAACCAATCTCGGTGAGAAGCTAACAGATGAGGAAGTTGAAGAGATGGTCCGTGAGGATGATGTCGATGGAGATGGTCAGATAAACTATGAAGAGTTTGTCAAGATTATGATGGCTAAGTGATGGAAGAAAGGTGGTGGATGATGAAAGGTGGTGGATGATGAAAGGTGGTGGATTAGTCAAAAAAAAAAAAAGGTGGTGGATGATGAATTGATGATGACATGACCTTTTTTCTAATTAGACAGAGATTTGAGGCAGAAACAGTATTTGCTCTTTGGTTTATGATTTTATGGTATGGAAAACAATTATATTGGTTTGAGAAGCTAAACTGCGTGTTCAGTAAAGGGAAGGTAGCGTAAGCAAATGTTTTTCTACCGTCCGCTCCATTATTCCTGTACGATTATCTCCAAGCCACTTATGAAAACGCGTCCAATCAAGACAAATAGGTGGCCATGGACTTTATTTTTTTAATTTCATTTTTGGGGTACAAAGTGCTTTTGACAATTGGCAACAACAAAAACAAAAAGATTCGTATAAAGTGGAGTTTTATACTCTATATTGTCATTGCGGCATGTGAGGATGAGACAGAAAATGAAAAAGTTTAACTTCATGTCATGAAAAGTTTTCATTAAGATTAAGGGTTGGTCCACTCCACACTTGTTGCAAAAAAGTTATGTATTTAATTTAACTTTTTTTGTTAGAAAGGTTTAGTAATATATTTAGTGTGAATCCTTGTTTTCGTGATTGTTCGTTTCATTTTATTTTCTTTTCTTTTGGTAAAAATTATTTGATATTAAAATATTTCAACTTCACTCCCATTGTGATAAGGACGGGACTTGAGAGTGAAGTTGACATATTTAAAATATTCTATCCTTAAAATTCACCACTTGATTAATGACCAATCAAATTGACATGTGGATAATTAAATAAAAAGTATTAAATATATTTAAAAATAACTAAAAAGAATAATGTCAATTCTAAACTTTAAATCTTAATTTCTAAACCCTAAACATTAATTTCTAAATCCAAACCCTATACCCTAAACTCAAATCTTAAACCCTAAACCTAAATTCTAAATTTTAAACCCAAATTCTAGACTTTAAAGCCAAACCTTAAATCTAAACCCTAGATCCAAATGCTAGACCCTAAACCCAAACCGTATACCCTAAAACCAAATTCTAAACCCTAAACCCAAACCGTAAACCCCGAAGAATTACTACGTAATTTTTTCTATTTTAGTGATAGCACCCCGAAGTAGGTATGGTTTGGGTTTAGGGTTTAAGATTTGGGTTTAGAGTATAGGGTTTGGGTTTAGGGTATATGATTTGGGTTTAGGGTATAGAGTTTAGATTTAGGGTTCACGGTTTGCGTTTAAAGTTTAGAATTTGAGTTTAGAGTATACGGTTTGGGTTTAGGATCTAGCATTTAGATATAAGATTTGAGTTTAGGGTCTAGGATTTGGGTTTAGCGTATATGGTTTGAGTTTAGGGTCTAAGATTTGGGTTTAGGGTTTAGGATTTGAGTTTAGGGTATATGGTTTGGATTTAGGAATTAATGTTTAGGATTTAGAAATTAAGATTTCGGATTTAGAATTGGCATTATTTTTTTTAACTATTTTTAAATATATTTAATATTTTAATTTAATTATCCACATGTCACTTTGATTGGTTATAAATCAAGTGGTGAATTTAAAGGTTCACCACAGACGGTGAACCCAAGTCATGTCCGATAAATAATATTCATTATTCGATGGTTTGGATTATTTTAATGGAGATTTGTCACAATTATCTTTCATTATGTTTAGTTATTTTCGTTTATCTTATTTGCTTCTCATATTACAATCATTTAAGTCTATTAATATTTTAATTTAATAAATACTAGTTAAGCCATGCGACATGCACGACAAACATTTATATAAAAACTATTTGATGTATCATTTTTTATTTTACGTTTTTACATATTTTAAATTAACAAAATAATATATATATTAATAATTTAAAAACCATTCTATTATATATATAACTAAAATGTCGCAAACTCATCAAAACAAACATTTTCGTTTATTTACAATTATTGTATGATAAATAAATTTAAACAATCAATTTTATATAAATTGTATAGATTAACTAAATTTAAATGATATTAACATAGATATTTAGTATATCTATTAAATGAGACTTCTTAATCATATGATTTTATGATTATATGTATCTTTGTATAACAAAAATTGTAAATCTGTGATAACAAATTTTTTAATGTGAGACTTTTAATAGTTTTAAAGAAAATAATTTATAATAGCTCATAAAAATTCATTTGCAAATTTCAAAATTAAAATTTCAATTTCTCAATTCTTGTTGAATGCAAATTTGAAATTAAATTATTTGTGTATTTTTATATGGTATATATATTTTGAATATCTATTAAATGAGACTTTTTACTCATATGGTTTTATTATCATTTATAGTTTTGTATAATAATAATTTTAAATCACTGATCACAAATTTTTAATGTGAGATTTTTAAAAGTTTTAGTAATTTATAGTCATTGTTAAAAACTTCAAATTATAACATATACAAAAATGCATATTTTTATAATATGGTTAGTATGATTATTTATTTATGTTATAAACATAAAATTAAATGTAAACAATGGTGGATACACAATTTTTATCAAGTCTTCATTATTAAAATCATTAACTGCAATATATATACTTTAATAATATTATGTAATCTTGTATATTTTATTTCAGAAAATAATTAAAATATTAATTTCACATTATTAATTAGTTTTATGATTATTTTAATGTAAACTTAATATATATTTAATAAACCAATATATTTTTCTATAGACATTGAAAAACATTTTAATGATGACAAGTGTTATACTTAAAATGTTGTAATGTTTTTCTTTTAATATATAATAAAAGTGTTTTAAAATTTATTTTTAAATGCTCATTTATTTTAAATATCATAATTTATATTATAATGTACTTGTCTAATATGGAAAATTGCATCACTCGAATATTTAACATAAATTATGAATTTAATCCATACATAGAAAATAATATTTTTAAATATCATGATCTAAATTCTAACAATGGCAAGAATAATAAATGCGTTTTACCCAAGAAAAAGAATAATTAATGCGTTTTACCAAAAAGAAAAAGAAAAGAATAATTAATGCGTTTTACCAAAAAAAAAAGAAAAGAATAATTAATGCGTTTTACCAAAAAAAAGGAAAAGAATAATTAATGCGTTTAGTTAAGGAAATATGCTTTGTTGCTAGTTGCTTCACTCCCCAGCTCACGCAACCTTAACGCGTTAAAAAACGCGTTATTACGTCACTCCTTCCCTATCTCCCTTATTTATAGATTCCATAAACCATAACAAACCATTCGTCGTTCTCTTCACCACCACCACACGCTTTTTTTTTTTGTTACTATCAGATTCTCATCTGTTGCAATGTCCAAGAACAACGGCGGAGCTCGTAGCTGCTTAGGTTCGATGGACGACATCCGCCGCGTCTTCCAGCGATTCGACAAAAACGGAGACGGAAAGATCTCCGTCGACGAGCTCAAGGAGGTGATCCGCGCGCTGAGCCCCACCTCGTCGCCGGAGGAAACAGTGAAGATGATGAAACAGTTCGATCTTGACGGAAACGGATTCATCGACATGGACGAGTTCGTCTCTCTTTTCCAGATCGGAATGAGTCAAGGAGGAGGCGGAGGAGGAGGGAACAGCAAGAACGATCTGAAGGAAGCGTTCGAGCTGTACGATCTGGACGGTAACGGGCGGATCTCGGCGAAGGAGCTTCACTCGGTGATGAAGAATCTGGGGGAGAAGTGTTCTGTTCAGGATTGCAGGAAGATGATTAGCAAAGTTGATACGGATGGTGATGGTTGCGTTAACTTTGAGGAGTTTAAGCTGATGATGAACAACGGCGGAGCTTGAGGATGATCGGTTGTATTAGGGATTGTTTGTATAGAGGAAGCTAGAAAAGTTTGGTTTTATGAGTTTTTTTTTTACTTTATGTGCAACAACTTCCGTTCTTCACTATTGAGATTGTTCTGATGGGCCTGACTTGCTAATCTGATGTTCCAGTCTTGTTTAAACTTTTCCAATTGCAAAATTCAAAGGAATATGGGATGTGAGATATATATATATATATATTTGTAGGATTCGAAGATATGAAATTGTGAATATAAAACATCCAAAAACCACCACAGGCTTACGAGGATTACAGCCAGACAAACTGAGGATGAATAACCAATAAAGAAGAACCACTTGTGAAACTTGACAAAATCGAAAGACTGCAGTTTTTTTTTTTAATATGATTACAATACATGATGCAAGACACGTCCAAAACATTCTCTATGTTGTCTTATCGAGTTGTAACAAAGAATACGGATAATGAGCAATTGTAAAATAGATTGGTACTAGCAATTTAAATATGGTTATAAAATGTGAGGGGGCAAATGAACTTTGAATGAGTTACAAATCTTGCCTTCCCTTTCATTTTATTTTTGTTTGTTTGACTATTATTTCTTTTAGCTAATTTACCTTGATTGATTAGACACTATAAATGCTAAATGCACCTCTCTTCTTCGAAAAAACGTTGTGAGCACAAACTACTGACATTGCTGATTCAGAAAGAGGTAACTTGTGTTATCTTATTATTTTTGTTTTTCTGCTTTGATCTGTTTATTTTTACATTGATTTGGTGACTTGAATTTGGTCTAATATCTATCTATGTAATCAAGATTAAGAAGCTCTCTGAATTATTATATGATCTTGTTTTCATGGACAACCTTTAATGATTTAGTTATGTCGTCAAGGAAGAACACTGGACCATTTCATTGTTGCTTGTTATAGGCTTCTTTAATTCGAGGATTCAATCCTTGACAGAACCGTCTGTACATGATATCTTCCGCAATGTTCTTAGATCTTAAAATATTCCATCGTATTCATTGGTGATCGTTAAGTTTCGTTAGGACTGAATTGAGATATGTTTTTGTGCAGGAAAGATGAAAATATACATTTGGTCTAAGAATCTAAACATTTAATTCAGAAATTTCTGGTTTAAACATTTAATTTAAGGACTTAACGTCCAAACCGATGCAAAATCTAAACATTTGTTTTCAAAAATGTTATTTTCAACTTAGATATACATTTGGTTTTAGATCAATTATACACTCCATTCTTTTCTTGTTGAGAATGGAAATGTCATTAAGTACTGGAGAAACAGTTGTGTCTGCCTCTTTTATTATCTAATCATTTGTTTCAGTTTTGGACCAAAATATCTAACATATCAGGGTTTCTTTGTTGAAGTATGTTGACAGGAAGTATGGCATGCATGAAGCTGGGATCAAAATCAGATTCTTTTCGAAAACAAGGCCATGATTGGTATATTCACTTGATCTCTCTAATATTAGTGTATGTTGTTCCAATTTTTTTGGGTCTTCTAGATTTTTTCCTTTTAATGGCCTCAGACATAGACTGATGTCTGACTTTGTTTTCTTCGGTTTTTGTTTCATTTATTGCAGGTTTTGCACAACTGGACTTCCAAGTGATATCGTCGTTGAAGTTGGAGAGATGTCTTTCCATCTCCACAAGGTAAATTTGACTCGACCATAACAACTCTCTCTTGTATTTTTTTTTCTGAATTAATATCTAGAGGTTCTAAATCCAAAGGCCCACATATTTCCTATGGCAAGGTATACAAAGCATTTTAGATTAACTCTTTTAAGAGAGTAGACCCTTCCCAACAAGTTAATTCAAACAGAACACATTGTTGATGCATAGCAGTACATATCACTTAATGTCGGAGTACACGTTTTTGATACATAGCAGCAACAGATTAGTATGACACTCTCATAGCAGTACATATTAATCTGTTCCTGCTAATCATCACCAATGCAACAGTGGTGTCTTATTTGCTGTTCCTCACGCTTGCTTATTTGCTGAAATTTCTTTGTGAGCAATTAAATATTTGGTTTCTACAAAACACATTCTGACATTTATTGTAGAAATCAGTCTCTACCCAAGCCTCCTCTCTGAGAAAGAATGATGTTGTTACAATTTCTTATAGCTTTTTTTTTGCTTTACTATGTAGTTTCCTTTGCTCTCTAGAAGTGGAGTCCTGGAAAGAAGGATTGCAGAGGCATCTAAAGAAGGGGATAATGATAAATGTCTCATTCAGATTTCTGATTTTCCTGGTGGAGACAAAACGTTTGAGCTAGTCGCCAAGTTCTGCTACGGTGTGAAGCTCGAACTCACTGCCTCGAACGTTGTATGCCTCAGATGCGCTGCTAAGCATCTCGAAATGACAGAGGAGTTTGGGGAAGGAAACCTAATTTCCCAAACCGGAAAGTTTTTCAATCAAGTCATCTTCAAAAGCTGGAAATATTCAATAAAAGCGCTTCAATGCTGCGAAGAGGTCCTCAAGTACGCTGATGAATTCAACATCACCAAGAAATGCATCGAATCACTAGCCATAAGAGCATCGGCAGACCCAAACTTGTCTGTGGAGCATGGTGGGCCCATGCAGAGTCCATGTGGCAGCGTTTTATGGAACGGGATAAGCACAGGGGCTAGACGTGAACACACTAGTTCAGATTGGTGGCACGAGGATGCGTCCACGCTTAGTTTTTCTCTTTTTAAGAGACTTATCACGCTCATGGATTCCCGAGGCATAAGAGATGATATCTGTAAGTTATATGAAAGCTTGAAGCTTTACTTGAATGATGAACAAAGCTTTACTCAAATAAACATACTTTCATTCATACCATAGTTCATTACAATAGATGTCTTTATATACTAGTGAGCACAGCTCAGAGACATCTCAAACCTAAAGGAATATTCTTAGTATATTCTACTCCAGCTAGCCAACCTTATCTTCTAGCACTGAGAACATGTTCTCCATTTTAATTGCAGCTCCCGTACTGTCTTTTGTCCTGTTCTCAAAGCACATTACCGTTGCTTTGTGTCTCTGTGTCGTGGGCTTTACTTGATCTTGGGCCTGAGACCCAATACTGTCAATATCCCCTCGCAAACTCGTGGTGGGAGGAAGTTCCACACCGAGTTTGAACCGTAAATCACTGAAGCTCTGGAATGGCAGTGACTTGGTGAACACATCTGCTATCTGTTGAGTAGCAGGGATGTGGTTGACGACCAATAAACCCTTCGCGACCCTCTCTCTGGCGTAATGCCAATGTGTTTCAAAGTGTTTAGTTCGCTTATGCATCACAGGGTTTGCAGTGAGGTGAACCGCGGATAGGTTATCACAGTATGCTTCAGCCGGACGAACATGCTTAAGACCCATCTCTGCCAGTACTGCTTGTATCCAGGTGAGCTCGGCTGCGGTGTCTGAGAGGGTGCGATATTCTGCTTCGGTTGAAGATCGAGCCACAGAATCCTGTTTTTGTGCAGACCAGGAAATAAGATTGCAGCCTAAGAAAGTGCAGAAACCACCTGTTGAGCGTCGAGTGTCGTTGCAACCCGCCCAGTCGCTGTCACAGTATGCTCGAAGAGTAGAGTCTGTGTCGGTATGTATGGTGAGACCCATGGAGACAGTGCCTTTCACATATCTTAATATCCTCTTCAAACATTGAAAATCTGAGACTGTTGGCGAGTGCATCTTCTGGCAAACATAGTTCACTGCATATTGAATGTCTGGACGGGTCAAGGTTAAGTACTGCAACTTCCCTGCGAGGCTTCTGAAATACGTTGGCTGGGAGAAGGCTTCATCTTGATGTGGAACTCGGTTGAGTTGTAATGGAAGGGGAGTTGGCATGGGAGAACAATCAAGCATTCCAGCAGCTTGAAGAAGATCTTTAGCGTACTTTTCTTGGTTCAAGAACAGTCCTATTGGTGTATAGACTGCTTGGATGCCAAGGAAATAGCTGAGGCCTCCCATGTCCTTGATTCTGAACTTCTCACCGAGTTTTACCTGAAACGCATTGATGAACCCCTTGTCATTACCCGTTAGTAACATGTCGTCCACATATAAAAGTAGCAACATCAAGTGTTTGCCGTCGTTGTAGATGAACAGAGAGGGGTCTCTAGTGCAGCATTTGAATCCCACTTCGATCAAGTAGGAGCTAAATTTGTCAAACCATGCGCGAGGTGATTGTTTAAGACCGTAAAGCGCTTTGTTCAGTTTACAAACATAGTCAGGATGCTCTTTGCTCTCAAATCCTCTAGGTTGACGCATGTATACAGTCTCGTGGAGATCCCCATGTAGAAAAGCGTTTTTGACATCAAGTTGTTTGATGTCCCATTTCTCTGTGACAGCTAGATGCAGGACTGTTCTCACCGTAGCTGTTCTGACCACCGGACTATATGTCTCCAAGAAGTCAATTCCTTCCTCTTGCTCGTTGCCTTTGGCTACCAACCGAGCACGTAAACATCTGACTGTTCCATCAGCATTTAACTTTACTCTGAATATCCATCGACAGCCTAAGATATGAACTCCCTCAGGTCTTGGAACCAGAGTCCATGTTCCGGTCTCATCACAGGTGTATATCTCTTCACCCATAGCTCCATTCCAACCTTCATGTTGTAAGGCTTCAGCGATGGTTCTTGGTTCAGATGGAGCGTCTTTGACTGTAAGCATGATGTATCTCGGATTTGGTTTAGAGATACCATCTTTTCTTCTTGTCACCATAGGATGAGTACTCTGTTCTGTAGGAGGAGGGACAATAGGAGGCTGTATAACTTGTTCCTCCTCATCTGAATCAACGTCACTTTCTTCAGCAGCGTTGTTGTTGTCAGCAGCTTGATCGTGAGCTGGATGTGGTTCTACGACCACAGGTGTAGGAGGCTGTTGTGTTCTTCGCACTCTTTTAGCTGTTTCTTCTTCTCCAGACACATGTGCATGAGACGGAGTCGGAGGGGAAGAAGAACCTATGTCACTCAAACGCCAAGCCTGTAACAGAGGTGAAGCATCAGCAGGTATCAGATGTTTATACTTGTCTGCATAAGGGAACCTTGACTCATCAAAGATCACATGGCGACTGAGATATACTCTGCCAGTTGGAGGGTAGAGACATCTATAACCCTTGTATTGGTCAGAGTAGCCCAAGAAAACACAGACTAGAGACTTTGGATCAAACTTATGTTGCGTATATGGTTTTAAATACGGAAAACAAGCTGAGCCAAAGACTCTTAGTGAGGTGTAGTCGGGTCTGTTCATGTGGAGCTTCTCATAAGGACTGCTCTGGTTGTCATTGACAGAAGAAGGCAGCAGATTGATGAGAAAGTTAGCTGTAAGAAACGCATCAACCCACAAGTTGGAAGGAAGATGACCCTGGAACAACATGGAGAGACCAAGTTCTGTAACATGTCGATGTTTTCTCTCTGCCAGTCCGTTTTGCTCAGGTGTGTGTGGGCAGGAGATGTAGTGTCTGATACCACACTTCTGCATGTGAGCTGAGAATTCGTGATTCACGAACTCACCGCCCCCATCACTTTGAAAGATGGTTATTCGTTGTTTTAAGGTGTTCTCAGCTTGTTGTTGAAAGAGTTTGAACTTAGAGAACACATCAGACTTGGACTTCATAGGATATACCCAACTGAATCTTGAGAAGTTATCAATGAAAACAACATAATACTTATATCCTTGGACTGACATAATAGGAGCAGGACCCCACACATCACTGTGGATCCGCTCAAGAGGTCTAGAAGACTTAAATACAGACTCATTAAACGGAAGTTTTGAAGATTTTTCTAAGCGACAAGCTTCACAGACTGATGGAACACCCTTATTCACTGTGATAGCTTGGGAAGAAGATAGTTGTTGGATGACCTGATGATGAGCATGCCCCAATCTCCGATGCCAAATCTGATCAGACACTGCACGTTGTCTTGAGGAGAAGAAGATCAGAGCTGGAGACTCTGCTAACCGATACAAGCCTTTATCTTTGAGACCTTGGCTGAGCACCTGTTGTGTTGTTTTGTCCTTAATAAACACATGTCGATTGTCAAACGTAAACTCACAGAAAGGATAATCATCAGTGAATTTTGAAACCGATATGAGAGACTTAGTTATGTCAGGACAGACAACTATATCTTGGAGAAACAGATTACCTGACGAAGCAGGAAGAGGTGCAGAGCCAATGTGTGTAATGGGGAGAAAATCGCCATTACCCACTATGATAGAGTCAGAGCCTTCATACGGAAGAGAAGACAGAAGGTGATGAGGATCGTTGGTGACGTGATGCGTAGCAGCAGTGTCTGGATGCCAGTTAGGTCCAGAGTTTCTAGCATCTTCAGACAACCTTAATGTAGCCAGGGCGTGCTTCATTTCTTCAACGTTATAAGACTGATCAAAGCGCTTGAAGCATTTGAAGGCTGGATGGCCGTATTTCCCACAGATTTGGCAAGTAGGTCTTTGATCTTGATCAGAAGAAGAAGACCCACGTCCTGCTTGTTGACCAAACTGCTGTGGAAAACCACGTCCTGCTGTAGTGTAGGAGCCTCTGCCTCTGTAACCACCTCTGTTCTGTCCTCTTCCTCTGCCTGAGTAGCCTCCACGATTGGTGTAGAAAGCCTGATGCGGAGTTGCTTCCGGAGCGGTTTCATATTTCTGAAGTTTGTCCTCGAATCCGATAAGCTTGAACGTGACGTCATCAAAGCTTGGACCAGGAAGGGTGTCCATTGAATCTTCGATGACTGTGACAATGGTTTCATATTCGCGACCTAGACCGTGAAGAACCCCAAAGATCTTTTCTTGTTCCGATATTGGAGCTCCAATCGAGTCAAGTTGGTCACACAAGAACTTTATTTCTGAGATATACTGAGACAAGGGTTTTGAACCTTTTGTTGTTGTCTGAATCCTTCGCTGAATGTCCAGACGTCGAGTAGCCGAAACCCTGTTGTATTTCTTTGCGAGAGCAAACCAGATGTCTTGAGAAGAGTTGAGGCCGTAGACACTTGTGAGAGCTGCTTCAGTTAGGGAACCTATCAACCACGCCTTGATTAGTTGGTCGGTGTGAACCCATTTGAGATAAGCAGGGTTGCTCGTCTCAGTGACTTGACCTTCGGTGGTGACGGTTATAGTGGCCGGAGGACAAGGAGTGGCGCCGGTTACATAACCCAACAAGAGCTGACTGTTGAGGAACTGCTCAAACTGCAGCTTCCATGACAAGTAGTTGGTGTCACTAAGTTTGAGTGTGACGACCTGAGTGATAGAGAGAAGCGCTGGAGTGAACGCGTCGGAAGGTGTTGGATCTGTCATGGATCTACTTCCGGGCGACTGATACCATGTAAGTTATATGAAAGCTTGAAGCTTTACTTGAATGATGAACAAAGCTTTACTCAAATAAACATACTTTCATTCATACCATAGTTCATTACAATAGATGTCTTTATATACTAGTGAGCACAGCTCAGAGACATCTCAAACCTAAAGGAATATTCTTAGTATATTCTACTCCAGCTAGCCAACCTTATCTTCTAGCACTGAGAACCTGTTCTCCATTTTAATTGCAGCTCCCGTACTGTCTTTTGTCCTGTTCTCAAAGCACATTACCGTTGCTTTGTGTCTCTGTGTCGTGGGCTTTACTTGATCTTGGGCCTGAGACCCAATACTGTCAATAATATCATCGCCGGGTCCCTAACCTATTACACCAGAAAATACTTGCCTGTCTTAAAACGGCGGCGACACAGTGGTAGTTCTTCCAGCACACCTTTGAGCTCGGGGAGTCATGTATTGTCCGAAGAAGAGCAGAAACACTTGCTTGAAAAGATCCAGGAGCTTGAGCTTCCATGTATCAAAAAAGGTTTAGTTCCGACCAAGTTTTACGTAGACATGCTTATAATCGCCAAGATTCTGAAAGCTAGTCCGAGCTGCATAGAGAGTTTGGAGAATCGGATAGGGATGCAGCTTGACCAGGCGGCGTTAGAAGATCTTGTAATACCTAGCTTTTCTCATGATATGGAGACTTTATACGACGTTGACTCTGTGCAACGGATCGTGGACCACTTTCTTAGTAAGGAATATCAGACTATGCCCGTAGGGGCTAGCTCCTCCTGTTCTTCAGTAGAAGATGGGAATTTAAACGGATCCCCACAGTCAATGACAGCGGTTTCGAAGCTGATTGATGAGTATCTTGCTGAAGTTGCTCCTGATGTCAATCTAAAGATTGCTAAGTTCCAGGCTTTAGCCGCTTCTGTTCCTGAATATGCGAGACTCTTAGATGACGGGCTCTATCATGCAATAGACATCTACCTAATGGTAGGAGTAGGACTATTCAATATTGTTTTTAAGGGTTTTTGGCCAAATAATAAAAAATTGGGAAATTAGATTTTGAGAGATATTCCATAGGCAATTTAAACATGTCACACTTTTCAAAAAAGTTATTTTATTTTGAATAAGTTTAACATATATTAAAAAAAAAAGAATTTTGAGAGATAGTATAGAGGATAAGAAGAGCAGTAGGAGAGAGTGAAGTTTGTTTTAGTTAGTGAATTTGGAGTTCTTTTGTATATAGAGAGACAAATTCCCTTTTTGATTTAATATTTTACCAAAAAAATAAAATAGTATATTGTTTTTTTTTCTTTTAACAGAGGCATATTAATTGTTTTTCATGTTTTTGATGATTTGTAGCATCATCCGTGGTTAGTGGAAACAGAAAGAGAGGATCTTTGTAGGTTGTTAGATTGCCAAAAGCTCTCTTCGGAAGCTTGCACACACGCAGCACAGAATGAGAGATTACCTCTAAGAATTATAGTCCAAGTGCTCTTCATCGAGCAGCTTCAGCTCAAGGCCTCTGTAGCTGGATGCTTCCCGGGTTCAGATGGCGGGTCAAGAAAGTTAGGAAGCAGCGGATTTTCAGGAGAATCAACCAAAGGAGGGGGATGGGAAATCGCAGTAAGAGAGAATCAAGACCTGAAAGTTGGAATGGATAGAATGAGAATGAGGGTTTGCGAGTTAGAGAAAGAATGTTCAAATATGAGAAAGGAGATTGAGAAACTCGATAAGACAACAAAAGGTGGCGGTGCTCCTGGAAGAGGTAGCAAAACGTGGGAAAACGTTTCTAAGAAACTCGGGTTCGGTATTACGCTGAAGTCACATCAAATGGGCAGTGCTCAAAAAGGATCAAATTTAAAGTCCAACAACGAGAATGTGAAGATATAAAAGCTTAAGGATTGTCAAAGTACGTCATGAGGAAAAAAAAGTACGTCATGAGAAGCATAAAAAGCTTTGAACATTAGTCCGGAAATGTGAAAAATGGAAAAAGTTCCACGTATTGGTTGCCATGTGATTGTTTTTTAAGAAGAAAAAGAAGTGTTTGTTGTTTAAATGTGTTTATCTTTTCTTTCACGACCAAACTATTATAATTGTCTCTTCATAATTTCATTTTAGATTTGTGGAGGTTAATTGAGATTTTCTTTTGCTCGGTTATTTATTGATTTAAAATAAGGGTGATAAAAAAACAGAACCAAAATACCAAATCAAACAGATTCAAAAAAAAAAACTAACCAAACCTTGTGAATTACCCAATTGGATACTGAAATTTTGTACCCAAAGAATCAAAACCGCATCCGTACCGAATTGAAAATCTAATAATATCCATATAGAACCTGATGAAAAATCCTTATACACATATTTTATATGTTTTTATATTTATAGTTTATACTTTATACAGTTGCCTTTTTTATTAATCAGCACTTAATTTATACAAGAACCTTGTGTTTTTTGGATGTTTTATTCTTAAGGTTTGGATTTTGGTTTCTGAATGAAGAAATTGTTCGAATGTTATTTTGGTATCATTTTTGATTCATTTATTTTTAAATACATCAGATTAATTTTCATAATATGGTTACAAAGTAACCATATTAGAAACAAACTCCATTGTAACCTTTTTCTGATTCTAATATGGTTACCAAGGTTCAGGAACCGAAAGAACCGAGAACCGATCCGATCTGACCCAAAATTTTCATGGTTCTGTAATAGTCACCAAACTTCAAGAATCGAAAGAATCGACCTAAACCGAACTGACACCCACCCCCTAATAATTTAAAATGCATAAATTTTTGAAAAAAAACCGAGAACATTCAAGTTTGTTAAGATCCAATCTCGAAACAAATGAGTTCATTTCTCTTTCTAAAAATTTGAAATGATTGGTTGGGACAACTGAGATAACTACTACAACTGAAACAATTAATAGAATTGGAACAACTAACAAAGCTGATACAATTAGTACAACTAAGGTCAATAATACAATTGGAATTTAAAATAGAAACATTTGCAAACATATTCAAGCTGGTTTGAAAGTAAAACTCCAGATGTTAATTGTGTTTCGATTATGTGACTCTTATGTGTTTGAGGATGTTGTTTGTATTTGTGTAACGTTTGAGATGTTATTTTGTTTAGTAATACTAGATATTACTATGATATGCCAAAAATAGTTTTTACTAAACTATTTTACAAATTTAGAGGTGCAACAATAGTATGTAGGATCAAATCCACAGAGATTCAAGATCATTAAACACATGTTTGATAAGTTCACAAAATCCTTAAATCAAATTTGTTTCCAGTATTTTGTTCTTCTCACATTGAATCAGGAAATAAATTATTCTAAGAACTTAATTTTAGGTTGTCAATTAGAACTAGCATTAAGTTCAATCTCGATGAAAAATATAGGACTACCGTAACAATTCTATAAATCTAATAGTTCATCTTTGAACTTTGAAAAACTCTAAATCTAACAAATAGATTACTCAAACATGATCAATGAAACATAAATCATTATTTGACTAAATTGCATTACAAAGTCAAAAACAGTAAATAAAGAAATTTGAAATCTTCTTTTTGTTGTTTGGAAAATTGTTTTCTAGACAAAAAAATGATAACTATGTTCTATTAGGCTAATCTTTTTTGTACCATTTTTTTCTCTAATACCCTTTAGTATTTTCTAAAATAAATCAAATTAAATTGTTTTACAAACAAAAAAATCAAAAATAGTAAATACTGATGAAATACAAATATCTGCGTATTGATATTTTTTCAGTTCTACAAATGTTTAAATCATAATTTCATATTTTGTTCTAAAAAGTAGAATTGACATTCTATATAGTAGAAAATGTAATCCACTTTAGGATTATAAAATCAATTTTAAAATTTAAAATTAAAATAAAAAATCAAAGTTTAGGATTTTTGGAATTTTTAATATTTTTAAGTACTTTAGTTAAAAAAATATTTTAATATTTAACAATATTTTTTAAGGGAAATTTGGAGACATAACCATTATAGAAAAAAAATTAACACTATAACCATTACAAGGAATATGCTATGATATACCATGTATTTTCTACAATATATACAGAAGTACCCTCATATATCACCAACTTACACACGCGCTTCTTCTTTCTATACTTTTTTTTTCTTTTAATCACGTAATCGTTTAGTTTCGCGACAAACTTTGCAAAAGATTCCATCCCAATTTCTTATCAAAACTAAGGAATCAAAGTAAGTCATGTTAGATTGATGAGCATAGTAGTTTATCTCATCATTTTCGAATTCATCCCACCATGTAGATTAAGAAACAGAGAATACGCAGAACCATCGGAGAAGATAAACAGTACACGTTTTGTTGTACTATTCTATTTGATAAACATAGAACAGAAATAGTTTCTTAGAGTTTCCTCCTCCTAACCCTTCCCCTCCCCTCCTTGGATCTATTTACCTTTAGACTTGCATGTTTGTTATATATTCTGTCAATGCCAATGTATATGTATGTGTTTTAGGCGTTTATTTCACTACACAACTTTCTGAGTCCGTGTGGAAAGAAAGAGGATAAATTGATGTATGATGTAATTGAGGTTTATATACTATATAATAAAATGTATATAGTATAGGAAGGGGATAAAATGATAAATGATTTATATGGAGAGTTATCTTTCGTGGCAATGCTTGTGCTATATACAGGTGTGCCAATTTGGATCCCCTTATGGTTCGAAGTAGTTACATGTGACTCTTCTACCAGCAGATAACACACTCGTCAACCCTATTTCATCAATTTGTGTACTATTTCTAAAGTTATGTAAGG
This sequence comes from Raphanus sativus, assembly GCF_000801105.2. Classification (NCBI taxonomy): domain Eukaryota; kingdom Viridiplantae; phylum Streptophyta; class Magnoliopsida; order Brassicales; family Brassicaceae; genus Raphanus; species Raphanus sativus. The sequence goes on along the minus strand of NC_079514.1, from coordinate 32,115,367 downwards.
TTCAGTACAAAATGAATGAGTTATTTTGTTTAGTCTAATGTTCCATGTGATTGAGATTGTAAAAGTACAACTCTCAGATTCTCAACAAGAGATGTTGGCAGAATCTCAGTTTAGATAACTAATGCCTATGTGGTCCCATACATTTCATTTTCATTAATGTTTGGATTTAGGGTTTATGGTCTAGAATTTGGGTTTAGAGGTTGGATTTAGGGTATATGGTTTGGGTTTAGGGTTTAGGATTTGAGTTTAGGGTTTAGATTTTGGGTTTAGGGTATATGGATTTGTGTTTGTTTGTTTGTCTTTACCTATACTATATAACATTTGTAAATAGTATAGAACAAACTATAGTATGAGTTTAGGGTTTAAGATTTGGGTTTAGAGTTTGGGTTTAGGGTATATGGTTTGGGTTTAGGGTTTATGATTTGAGTTTAGGGTTTAGGATTTGGATTTAGGGTTTAAAATTTAAGGTTTAGGTAACTCCGTTAGGATCTACAGTTTGGATTAAGAATTTGGGTTTAGGGTTTGGGTTTAGGGTATACGGTTTGGGTTTAGGGTTTCGACCTTCAAGTTTAGGATCTAGGTAGCTCTGTTATGTGGGATGGTTCGGTTTTACAATTTGGGTTTAGGGTTTGGGTTAAGGGTTTACGGTTTGGGTTTAGAGTTTAGAGTTTGGGTTTAAGGGGGTTTAGGGTTTAGGTTCTACGGTTTGGGTTTAGGTTTTAGGGTTTAGGGTATATGTATTTGTGTTTGTTTGTTTGTTTTTTCTTATACTATATGATATTTGTAAATAATATAGAAGATATTATGTTATAGGTTTAGAGTTTAGATTTTGGATTTATAGTTTGGGTTTAGGATATATAGTCAGGGTTTAGGGTTTAAGGGTGTTTAGGGTATGGGTTTAGGTTCTACGGTTTGGGTTTAGGGTATATAGATTTGTGTTTGTTTGTTTGTATTTGCCTATACTATATGATATTTGTAAATAGTATAGAAGAAATTATGTTTAGGTTTAGAGTTTAGATTTTGGGTTTAGGATATACAGTTTGGGTTTAGGATATACATTTTGGGTTTAGGGTTTAGGGTTTGAGTTTTGGGTTTAGTATTTGGGTTTATGCTTTAGGATTTGGGTTTAGTGTATATGGATTTGGGTTTAGGGTTTATGATTTGGGTTTAGGATTTGGGTTTAAAGTTTGGGTTTAGGGTATATGGTTTGGGTTTAGGGTTTAGAGTTTGGGTTTAGCGTTTAGTATTTGGGTTTAGGGTTTAAAATTTCAGTTTAGGGAATATGGATTTGTGTTTGTTTGTTTGTTTTTGTTCATACTATATGATATTTGTAAATAGTATATAATAAATTATTGTATAGTGTTGGATATCGTGTAATTTTTTCTTTAGCTTTTGTGGTGTCTATACTATATCTTATATATTATAGTATAGTATTGATTATCATGTAATACACTTTCATACGTGAATTAAACTGTGTCATTCTCTTTATCTCACGCGCACGCGAATGCAAGGCTAAAATGGTCATGATTTGGCCCTAATTGTCACATCCCATGACCTCCACTTTACAATGGCTATATTCTTCATTTTGGGGGCTGTTATGATTATTGATCAAATTCACCCATTTTTTAATTGTAATTTCGAATTTTTTAATTGAAAATTAAGGGCAGTATTGCCATTTTGAAAAAAAATTAGCCTAATAGGACATAAAATATATGAAATTAGTCTATTAAAATATAGTTATCATTTTTTGGTCTAAAAAACAAATTTTCCTTGTTGTTTTGATTTGTCTCTCCAAAAATTTTAAGAAATCTCTCTCCCATTATAAGTTCTCATACAATAACTCTTAAAAAACTATATATAATCTAAAACACGAAAATAACTTATATGAAAATAAGAAGAAACTTTAAATCAATTTTCAATTTCTTTGACTTGTTAAAACTCGTCGAGAAATGTTATCTACGATGGATATCGACCGATACCAATGGATGGTGTCGACCGATACCAACGGATGGTGTCGACCGACACCAATTCCAAAGATGCAATCATGACTTGTTTTTTTCAACTGCATTTCTCCTTCATGGTCCACAGTGTTCCAGAATCCTCAGTTTTGTCCAAAATGTATATAAACCTGCAACTACTCAAAACGACTAGAAATATACAAAAAAGACTCTAAAGTTGGACTTATATTATGGTTCAAAACCCATGAAAACCATTATATATCAACTCCTCCAGAATTAGCATTTGCTTGTCTTCAAGCAAAAAAAAAAAATTAAATATGTGAAAGAAATTTGAAAACATAGAAACTCACATATCTTGAGAACATTATTTTCACCTCAGGTCCTCAACCAGTTGTAAGTTACATCAACTAGTATCAACTTTAGAAGGTAATTTCATGTATCTGACATCTACTTAACCTAACCATTTTAGCCCATAGCTCATAATAAATATCCAAATTCACCATCACTTACCTCATTTAAAGAGTTTAAGGTGCAATCTCATAGAAAAGATATCGATCATAAAGAGACATTGACTCTTATTCATTCAGATTTCTAATCACACAGATAGTTTTACTCTGGTTTCTTTCCTCTTTTCTCACTTAACCCAATTAATTTCTCCCTATTTTCTTAACCATGATTGAGTTTACTGGACATGCTTCCATGAGACACAAATACTAGTTCGGGTAAACCATTTAGAGTCTGGTTCACTTTTTCATATTTTATTGAAAAAATATGCGAGAGAAACCATACTCATACAAAATAGTGTCTTCGGGTTTTGGGTTGGATCAGGCTAACTTTGACTCGATAAAACGACGCAATTCACTCGAAAACATACAGTGCCCTAGACACAAGTATATATTAATTATTTAATCATAATTACAGAATTATTTAATTATTTAAATATTTATAAAGTATTAGCACTTTTGAAAATAAGTATTTATATTTTCTTGAGATATTAGTAAAATTTTATTAGATTATAATCTTAGAAAAAATAAATAATGTATGATATCTTTTTAGTTAATTTATTTTGAAATATTTAGTTGAATAAATAAGTTTTTAAAAATATTAAAACACAATTAATATAAATATAATTTGATTTATCACAAAGTAAACCAATGCATTCTTTTTACACATTTTTATTTTAGGACGCCCACATTCCTCATGGACTTGCACGCTTTTGAACTCAAATAAGAACAAAAAAACGCAAAAGAGTTTACTACATAACCAGTTTGAGATCCTTTTCACTGACCAGTTTCAACAACGCCTTAGTTCTAATTTCTTAACCATGTATGCATGCACAACGGACTAAGGATGGGATCGATGGCCTTATATCCCCTTTGAACCGGGAACCTCGATCCACTCGAGCTGTAGCTCGACCTCTCCACACTCCACATTCTGGAGTCTAAGGAACATATTCTGCACAAGCTTCCCTTGGCTCAACACAATATGGCTCTCTTCAGACAAACAGTTTTGTCTGGTCGGTTGTACCTTCATGATTATGGTTCCGTTGGGAAGTCCACCTTCAAGCTTATGGCGTAGTTTAATGGCTTCAAGATATGGAGCAATGCCAAACTCTGCTTCTCCCATCTTATCATCCGCCGAGAACAAGTCCTTGTCGTAAACCGTCTGCACATAACAAATAAAATGTTTGGTTTCTCTAGTAAAACTAGCTTCTAACGGTCATGGTAAAATAAACGTAAGGATGACTTACAAGTTTAACAGTGAGGTTTGGATCTGTAACAGAAAGAGTTAAATCGTCGTTCCATTCCGGGTTTATACTATGTTTGATTACACGGGTTTTAAGCTTCTGCATCAAATAAATAAAACATATAAACTACATATAGGAGAGGAGAGGTTATCAAGAATCAAGAACTATCAAATGTTATTGAAAGGAAAATATAAACAAATCATCATCTCAATTATTTCGTGCTGGAAACAGAGCATTGATGTTGACACAAGAGGAGAGATTGGTGGCTTTAATGTAAAAGAGGACCAATATTCCTACATAATTCAATAGATGATCTGTACCAGGACCCACAAAACATGAACATGATCATATTCTTCTTCTCCAATTTAACTTTTGTGAAAAAAGCAGAGAAGTTATCGCCGGAGAAGTTATCGCCACAGGTTTCAACTTTCTTTTCTAATTTATACCAAGTTAAGATACCAACACTTACACACTACATACATATATACTAAATCAAGATTCAAGGAGATTTTAAAGATTTAGATAAAACTCTGCAAATCTGCCATGATCAAACAAACTAACAAGATTTAGGATCAACCCGTATACTGATAACTAAACCCTGATGAACTCAAAACCTTAAATCTCAATTTCTGGTGATCATGTAAGAGATATATAAACAAGGATCCACAAAAACATGAACATGATCATAAAGTCTTCTTCTCCAGTTAAACTTGTAAGAAAATATAAATTACATATCTCAGCTTTAGAGGATATGACAACATGTTTCAGTTTTCATTTCTATTTTATATTAGGTTAAGACACCGCCACTCTCCGGATCTGACTTGATCAAACAAACTAACAAAGTTTTGAAAAACCCTTAATTTTAACTAAACTATGTTTAGTTTAAAATCTAAATCTCAGTTTATGTTTGAGATCTGACAAAAAAAACATCAAATAGTCCGATTAATTTAAAATCTAAAATAGCTGTCAAATCTCAAAACACAAAATCGATTTTTGTTACCTGTTTTCCTGAGCGAAAGACGATGTAAGGATCGCTGCTTGAGGTATCTCTAATGGCGAGATTCACACCTCTCTTCACGTGAATTCTCAGAAGACCCAGCAGATTCTCCATTTTTGGGTCAATTGCAAGATGCAAAGTTGGTTTCTTGTAGAAACTGTGGTTTTGGACTTTGAAAAACTGTGATGAGTGTTTTTCTTTTGAGGTCTTATTATATATTGGAAAGAAGTCTCATTTGGTTTACAAATCAACTAAAGTTATTGTATGAGTAGGGTTTGGTCTGGCACAAGTTTTATTTGACCAATATTTTTTATCTTGAATATTTAAAATAATCAAAATTCTCTGAAAAAAATACAATTATTCAAATATTTTTATCCAAAATATTCAATTTATCCAATAATTTATCTGAAAATCTAATAGTCTAATTTTTATCTAAATTATCTAAAAATTAAAACCGAATTGGACCAAAATTTATCAAATATTAGCCGGTTTCTAAAAGAAATAACCGAACTGAACTTCATAAATAACAGAATAATTCATCTAATACCCAAATCTACACCATCAAAAATAAAAATAAAAAATATCATAAAAACGAAAAAAGTAAATGTATTTATATTTTTCACATTACATCAAACCCAAAACAATGAAAAACAAATCTTACAGAATTATTCGTCAATTTTTGGTCACAAAACTCAAGTTTAATCAAATTAACAAAAACAAATAAATAAATATAAACCATAACCAAATATTAATACATAATCATTTTTTTAATTAACTACTGTAAGTACTCATTTATAAGTATTATATACACTAATAGTTTCCTTCAAAATGACGTTAGAAGACGATGAAAACCATCTTGAACATGAGTTTATGGAACAGAGTAGGATAAAGTGGTTTAGTGAACGGATCCACGAGCTGATTCTCTGATCTCACATGAAGTGTCTTGACCAGACCAGCTACAATCTTCTCTCGAATGGAGTGACAATTCTTTTTTATATGTTTGGTTCTCTCATGAAAGATAGAGTTCTTGGCAATATGAAGAGCTGCAGTACTATCACAATAAAGAACTGGTATCGTTGAAGCAGAAACATGCAAGTCATTCACAATTCGAGATAGCCATACAACTTTATTTAGTAATGAGGGCCATAGATCTATATTCAGCAACAGTGGATGAATAAGAAACAACATCTTGTTTCTTCTTGTTTCTTCGATTTTCATGTAACAAAGAATTGCCAATGAAGATGCAAAACCCTGAAAAAACGTCGAGAATCTGGTCGTTGTGACCAATCTGAATCACGGAATGCCTTGGCCTGAAAGTCATCATAAACAGGGTAAAATAGAGCTTAACTTATGGTTCCTTTGAGAAAATTTAGAACATTGTATGCAGCTTTAAGATTAGAAACTTCGAGGAGCTGAGGAATATTGACATAGCTTATGAACAACAAAGCATATGTCTGGACGCCGATAAGCTTCAGCATTAGGAATGAGTTCACCATTTTCAGAAGAAAGCTTGATGCTGGGATCCATGGGAACAAGGAAGGATGACAATCAAGTAATCCAACATCAGTAAGAGGGTCTATTATATACTTGTGTTGATATATGGAAATCTCGGATGCAGAACGAGCAATTTCAATGCCAACAAAGTATCTCTATTTACCAATATCCCGGAGCTTGAAACAAGAAGAGAGTTGAGTGATCAGCATAGAAATAGAAGTCTCTTAATTGCTGGCAATGAGAATGTCGTATACTACGTGGACCAGAACAATGAGAAACTTGTCAGCTGGATGAGACCAGAAGAGAGAGTGATCATTGTTAATCATTTCAAAACTCATACGTAGAAGAGTTGAAGAAACTTTTAAGAACCAATGTCGTGATGCTTGTTTAAGTCTGTAGATAGACTTCTTGAGTTTCAGAACTGTATTATGTGGCAGATTGTCCCCCTTTCTTTCTTCAGACAAATCACTATTGAGAAAGATGTTAGAAATGTCCAACTGACGAAGAAACCATTTATTTTTAACAGCCAGAGCAAACAGCATTTTTGACTGGCACCATATTAACAACCGGAGAGAAGGTATCAACAAAATCTATTCTTGCTACTCTAACTACTCATTTACAAGTATCACCGCCAACAAGGATAGCAAGGTTTTTGGCGTCCTTGAAATCAGAGCAAAACGGGTGACGTCCCTCAGCGATTTCCTTGAGTGTATCAGACCCAGTCCCAAGGTGTTTTCAGTCGTAGTTGAAATCTGCAAGTGGGCCAATGTATATGCTACTTTGGCATGCGATGCACGGATTGTCTTGCAGATCCTACACCAGCAACTTCTGAATCAAATCATACGCAATAACTCCAATGAAAGTTACATACTTACATTTATAATTTCATTTTGTAGTGACAGTGGAAACATTCACCTACAAATACATTAGAAGAAAACATAACCTAATTATTAAGGATAGCTTATGCATCACATTAACTAAACTTATCACACTTGAAGCTAATCAGTACCGACGACTATGCCTCGTTCAATGTTTGTATAGTTATAAGTTGAATCCCAATTTGTCGATTATGAAAGATAAACTTGGATTTTATATAAAATTATTCGTTTATTCTTGTTGTCCAAAGTCTCTTCCCATTCATTTATGCCTTTTAAAACAATATTTAGATCTTAAATAAATTCACATTGGTCATCTTCTTCATTTTCATAATGATCATAACTGTGATTTGCAAAAAAATATGGTTCCCTTTAAACAATTTATCTACTTCAAAATGGCTTCTTGAGATACTTAAAGTCCACTAAAGAATCAACATCATCACTCATTACTTTCATTTGTCTGTTCATCATCTTCAGCAACTCTGTCGCTTTCTCCTTCGTCTCTTCCCCATACCCAACCTGTAACACCAAGAACATCTTCTGAAACGCTCCCAAACGCACCGCTTCCTCAACAGCAGACGCGTTCCCTGTTTTACACAGCTTCAAAATCACAGACACTGAGCTCCTCGTCGCTTCTTCAGAGACCTTAAGAATCTTCTTCACCAAAAGCGGCACCACCAACGCGTTTCTCCTCACTTCCTCTATCCCTTCACTTGTTTCGCAAACCGCGTCTAGAACCGCTAATGCTCTCTCGCAAACGCTGTTCTCACCATCGATGATCATCTCCACCATTTGATTCACGAGGCCGATTTCGAGAAACGCAGACGCGATCTCTGGCTTTTGCAAGACCATTTGAGAAACCGCTGTCAACGAAGATTTCGTCGCGCTAGAGGAAACCGAATCGCGAATCAGTTCAAGAAACGCTGCCGCGACTCCGTTCTCCTCCGCAAACGCGTGAACTTGCGTTTCTTCCAACGATAGAATCTCCTTCAACAGAAGCGCAGCGTTTTCACGAACGGTATCGTCCTTGCTACTCAAGAAACCCGCGATGCAACGAAACGACGACGCAGACGCCAGTGTCGTTAAACCCTCCCACCCAATAGGAACCATCCACGTCAGCATAGACAAAATCTTTCCCAACAGAGACGTTAATTTATCGTCTCCCGAGAACTTTTCGAAACAAGCACACAAAACCAATGCGACGCCGTTTTCGATAATACAATTTCTATTTTTCTCGCTTTCACTCTCCAACTTCTTAATCCTCAAAATAATCTCCTCGCATTTCTCGTAATCCCCACGCCGCGTAGCAGAGGATAGCTTTCTGCAGATCTCGTAGACCTCACACGGCATCAAAGGGACACGTGGCGTTGGGATCCGCTCAATCAACGACGAACCAATCTCCACGCACCATCCTTGGATCATCTTGCGAATCGTGTGGTTCGGGATCTGATCGAATGTGGTCAAGACCGTGTTCGTGACAGGACACGTGTTGTTCCCTGATTCGATCCATTTTTCGATGCTTGTGCGATCGTAGGTAATGCCTGTGGAGATTATCACCGGATCTTTCATGAGATCGATCGAGATTGGGCATTGAAACTCCGGCGGGATCGTTATGTCCGGCTCCGATGTCGATTCCGACCAACTCATTACCGGAGCTATCTTCTTCTTGCTAGCTCCACGTAGTCTCATTCCCCATGTAAAACCCATCTTTTGTGAAGCAAAACAATGTAAAGATTGAATTGAGAGATTATAGTTTTTTCTGAGGGTTTTATAAAATAATAAAAACCATATTTATACTATTTTTTTGCAAGTGGTCGGTCAAAGTTTTACGAGTGAAAAGAATGAGCAGAAGTTTATTAGGTCTTAATTTGCAAGCTGTTTGGTCTTAGCAAGTGGAAAAATTTGACCGTTGAACTTTTCAAGGAAGAACAGAACCATAAAGTAGAAAGCAGATCTTCTAGTTCTAAGACCCAGATCCATAGACTCGGGCCTTACGGTGGGATACATCACATATGGACAGGTCTTGGCAAATGGCAATGCTGTAGCATTGACCGTTGCAACTATAACATTTAGTTCACGGAGAGACTGATTCAATAGACGGATTATCTATTTTTGACTTTACATAATTATATTCATCTTTCTCTATCAAACTTTATATTCATTTTATTTTATTTTATTTGTTACTAAAAAAATCTATATTTAATAACGAACTACAAATATATATTTTTAAAACGGTACAAGCAAAAACCTTAACCAGATAAACCGATTCTTAAACAACTGATTATTTGATATGGCTAGACAAATTATTCGTTGAATTTGATTCGATCCAAAAATTTCGAATATCTATAAAGTTTCGAATTAAAAAAAAAAAGCTAAATGTGATATCCATAAAAATAGAGACAAATCATAAAATGGTTGTTTGTATATGTGTACAAACTAAAACTAATAGAAGCTTTGATATATATTTTCAATTTATATTGAAAATTATTTTAATAGATTTAGACACTGAATATATTTAATATCCCGAAGATATTGTAATTTCTGCTCACATATTTAATATCAAAATCTAAACAAATGACAAACTTTTTTTAAAAAAATAATAGAGATCCACAAGATACTGCTAGACGTGCTGACATACATTGTTGTATTGCATGATGCGAATGCTGAAGATGAAAAAGAATGACTTCCGACAAAACCCTCAACCTACACAACTCTTATGCCTACAAAATATTTGTCGGATGGATGGTTCTTATTGCCAGGATGCGTTGTTTGGTGGTTTTAGTTGGGTTTAAAAAGACTCATATCGCGAGATCCAACTATTATAAACCATTAACCAATGGCGGAGGATATCTTCCCTACTCTTAAAAACCAAATGCTAATTTGAATTTTGAATTGTATCTTCCAACATTCAATAGTTCTAAAATTTCGGAAATACTATCAAGAGATAATAGTGATGGTTCAAAATTAAAATATATTTGAAGTTTTTCGACAGAGTTGAAGGACGTAGCGAAGCTAAAAAGACATACTAATTTTATATGTTTTATTGCCAAAAAAAGAAGCTCTTTTCGTATTATTCATTGTTAATAATGGTACTAACCCAAAATTTCTATTAAGTTTGTTATCTTCTTCTTTATCCCATAAAGAGATTGAATAGAAGGAACGACTTTTTTTTCCACTATAATTTATAAAATAAGTGTTTAAATGTCCTTCAAAAGTAAGTAAGCTCGTAATACTGCATCTCTTCCCAGTCCAGGGCCTTTATTGGAATGTGTGAAGAGTCAGATGGTTTGGCAATTTCTCGGGGGCTGATGACTCAAGAAGATTTTGTTAGATATGTTCCTCTTGCAGACATTTATATAGCACATTAACCAGCCTTATATAAGGACTGACATATGACCACTTCCATTAAACCAAGTGTTTATCAAGGTCTAGACACAGTAAACCAGCTTCTTCTTTTTTGAAAAAGGGCTGAGAAAACAGTTTTTGTTTTTTGCAGTATGATAATTAACAGTTTCTCATCGAATTAGTTAATTTCATTTTGTTTACTCGTTTTTTTTGTTATGGTCAATCTTATGGTTTGTATCATCATATATATTATCAAACATATATACAAAGTTATTATATATTTAGAATAATTGGTTAGGTTATTCTTATCATTATTCTTATAGTATAATTAGATATTATCGGAAAAAGGATATAATTGGTGCAAACAAACAAAACTAATAATTTATTATTTTCCTAAACTCAATAACATTCCAAAAACGTTTACTACTTCCAAGAAATCATCTTAAATAAAATGATAACAAGCAATTAGCACAAACTAAGAAATTATCGGATATTTTACGGGAAATCGGCAAAAAAATACTGAACTTTTCAGAAATTACCAAAAGAAACCTAGATATATGGACTGTTCAAACAAAACACAAACTTTTCATTGACTTTAGAATTAATTAACAATGTTTTCGTTGACTTGCCAATTTAGCACATTGTTAGCAAATTTAACAGAAAAAATGACATCGTTAAATGAAACAATGTCGTTTTGAAATGAGATGAAACGACGTCGTTTTACATGATTTGTAAAATAAAATCAAGTCGATCACTGGGTTCGAACCCAGGTTATTTGGATCAAATGACAAGGGACTTTACCACTAGGCTAGTGGCTCAATCAATAAAGTTATTAACACATTTAATTATATTTGGTACTGATTGAATATAAAAAAATTATCTAAAAACTTAAAAAGATTTTTAAAATTTTTAAAAACTGAAAAATCAATTCCAAAAAAGAAAATTTTATTTTTTCGGATTATAAAAAAATTGAAAAAAATTGAAAAAATCGAAATTTTTTCCAAAAAGTTATAAATATTTCGAATTTGAAAACATAAAATCAGAAACTGTAAAAAAATAAATAATAATAATAAATTATTTTTTATAGTTTCTGATTATATGTTTTCAGATTTGAAAATTTTTATCACTTTTTTTTGAATTTTGTTTTCGAATTATTTTATTTTTCAATTTTTCTTTTAATAATTTGAAAAAAAGAAAAATTTTCTTTTTGGGCATTTAAAAAAAAAAAAAAAATTTTTTATAGATTCGAATTATTTTCAGATTCTAACTTATTTTTATAACTTTTTTTTGCTATTTTCGATTTTTTTATTTATTTTCAAAATTTTTAATCCTAAAATGAATTTTTTTTTTGAATTTGTTTTTAAAAATGAAAATTTTGGAAGATTTTTGATTTTTTAAAGGAAAAATAAAAATTTATTTTTAATTTCAGTTTCAAAATTAATTTTATAAAAAAAATCTTTATTTTTCACATTTTTGGAATTTTAAAGACCTTTTAAATGTTTAGAGAATTTTTTATATTGAAAATCAATACCAAATAAAACTAAACGTGTTTATTCTTACATTTAATGAGCCACTAGTCTAGTGGTAAAATACCTTGCTATTTGATCCAAATAACCTGGGTTCGAACCCTAGTGTCTACCAATTTTTATTTTCAAATCGTGTAAAATTAAACGACGTCGTTTCACTTAACGCCAACAGTTAATGATGTCTTAACTCTCGTTTAACGGTGTGCTAATTTGGTCAGTCAATCGTAAGTTTCTTAATAATCTAAATAAGTCGATAAAAGTTCAGGGTTTTATTGACCAGACAAGTGTACAGATTTCTTTTGGCAATTTTTGAAAAGTTCAGTGTTTTTTGACCGATTTCCTGGTATTTTACTTTTGTTGGTTAGTAACCTAAGATATTATAGGATACTTATAATTCCGTACTTTCCTTATCAATAACATTACATAAATTCTGTAAATATAAAAAACAATGACAATAATTTGTTTCTGTTTTTTTCTGGAAAAATGGGTTTGGGTTAAACTATAAGAGCATCATTATTGCTGGGACAAAATTTTGAGTTCTTAACATTTTTAATTATTATTTTTAGAGTAAGAGACAATGTTAAGATACAATAGAAAATATGCAAATTATTGGTAAATACTTTATGTTGTTTCTTAGTAAATAAATGAAAGATTTACACACTGAGTCACTTTTGCACTTATAAATATCACAGAAAGTCACTTATGACTACATGAGCACTTTTGTCTAACTTCTCGTTAGAAATCAGAAGAGAGAGGTTGTTATAGTTGACTTTCCATTATTTTGCCATCCTCTCATGTCTTCTCTTTCTAACTAGGATACATTTTTAGGCGGGATTCATTTACAGCCCTTGATCCTTAAATAAAACGGAGGGTTCAGATTATTTTATCCAGATCTGGACAAGACATCAATCTGTTTTCACCACCACCCTTGGATCTTCGTCTCTTTCTATCTGTTTGACGATCTGGATTTTTCCCTGTGTTTTCACCTCTTTCTTCGTCTCTTTCTATCTGTTTGACGGTCTGGATCAAAATAGTATCCATGTGTACACATAATTTTTGATATCGACATGTTCATATAATTCTTACTATCGATGTGTACAAATAGAATTCATGTGTACACATACTTGTTGTTATCCACATGTACACTATGAAATCAGTCTACACAATTACACAAACTCTGCTGCTTCTTGGGTTTGTACAAGTTATTTGTACGTTTTTTTTTTGTAAATTAGTGTACATGTAAGCTTTTGTGAATTAATGTACATGTGTAAAGTCAATATTATGTGTACACGTTGAACTTATCAAAACAGTTTGAGTCCACTATTATCAAAAATTTCCAATCGTTTGTGTAGGCTATAAAAAGCTAAAAAAATGTGAGTGAAATCAGAGCTTTTTATTATTAAAATGTGAGCTCTGCATCAATACATACACAGACAACACAACAAACATCAGAACTTGTTAAGAAATCAGAGCGTACAAAGTTCACACTACCACATGTACAAGAAAAAAATGTCTCACATGTTCCAGTTTACAGACGCGTACACATGTACATATAAAACATTGTACGCATGTACAACCTAGCATTACACAGGTACACGTAAACATGTACACAAAGCACACCTCCTCACTGGCAACCTGGAAAGGTTTCCAAAGCACGACCCCAGAAGCTGTTCCATCTCGCCAATACTTTCAAACACATCCTTCACCAGAAAAAGGTACACCAAAAAAGGTATATGTCTGTCGTAAACAACCGCATCAGTAACCTCTCATTCACAACTCCCTCCTTTGTTTGTGCCATATCTGCAAAACAACCAAACAAAACAAGAAAATATATGACATTGTGTTTATCTTTAAAGTTCAGTTGGGCATTTTAGCGAACATGTGGTATGCAACTCTAAAAAAAATAGTTTTACAAAGAACAATGCAGAACAAAGAACATTAGCCATGTACAACTCAGAACAAAAATAGGTCAAGGGTAGCACCAACTAACCCACAACGTGTTCTTTCCCAGGCCGCTGACGAAACCCCGACGGCTCCTCCGCTTCACCACGGTTCTCCGACGAATCCTCCGCTTCAAAACCCAAAGCAAGTAAAACGATCTTAGCGGAGAAGAAGAAGGCAAAATAAATACAGTACTAATTCTGAACGGAACCCTAATCGGAATCGATGAAACGGAAAACCGAGAAAGAGAGAAATAATCAAAACGGAACCCTAAACCGAACATTCCGACAAACCTTTGGCGGGCCGGCGCGCACTCCTCCTCATGGCGGTCTGTAAACGGAAATCAGTCTCCTGCTATGAAAACGGTTTATCGGCGATTAATGGGGAAACGAAACTTCCTGCTCTGAAATTATGAATATCGATGAGAGTGGAGAGAGAAACTAAAAATATCTCACGGCTTTTCAGTTTTTTAATATTAAAAGGAAAAAAAATCCCTTTCAATTTGAATTTCAAAACCGTAACGAGACCTAAGTGCTCTCTCTAACCAAAACGAAACTAGTTGGGCCATTCGCTTAAGAAAGTGTCTTAGTATAGGAAAGTGACTTATTGTGGTGCTTAAAGTCAAAAAGTGACTTAGAATATAAATCTCTCTAAATAAATTGGTAGATACATACAAGGCCATATAATTTTACCTGTCCTCACATAATCTTGTAGCATGTTTTGCTGATGAAGAAGCTGTCCATAGAAGTGGAAATACATTTTGGCCGAGGACGCCTCAATCTTATCGTCAAACTTGCTTTTACTAGCTGAAACTGTGGATGATCCTATAAACAGACGCATGACAAGACATAATCAAGGAGGAGTATGCCGTAGGCACATAAAGCAACTGAATCTGTGGAGTCAAAGCATACATACGTCGAACAAGAGCATTGTTTCTCCATTCCTCAAACGAATCACAAAACTCCTTGCTATCCTTCTCACTTCCAAACTTTATATATTAACTCCTTTGGAGAATGATTTCTGTTGCAAATCCAAACAAAATATAAATGAACAACACATTACTGATTAAGCGGCGAAAAGAGATTCACTCCCACGAAGAAGACCCATGGGTGAGAGAGCCACTTAGTGAAGGAACTCCTCTCAACAAAAACACAAGCTCCATTAACAGCAAAGGTCCACCTAAAACAACACAAACTAATTTCATCACTTGAAAAGACAAAATCTTTATAAGAGATTGAATTCCACAGACCAAACAATCAAAAGAGAATCTTGACTTTGAAAGCTCAGAACACTTTCTTTAGACTGTTTATACGCAGACCTCTGCAAACTGGAGTCTTTGGCACTGACGCCTCTTTACATTGTCACATTCATCTAGTACTTCTTTGGAAGATTGTCCACTGCCGGGCCATGAGTTGTAGCAGCAGCCATTGCAACATTATATATCTTCGCACGCTTTGCAGTTTATTGAAAAGGATTGAGAATCATTAAAACAGCAGTGTAAACACCAATCTGAAAGAGAGCACAGTTTCCTGCACACATACCTCTTTACGGCCGGGGATAGATGCACACAAACCTCCTAAGAGCTTCCAGCACCACAACGTTATTCCCTCAGCTGTTGTCACCTTTTGCAGATTTCTTCTGATTATCGCTTAACGTAGTAAGATTATCATCATATAGAGTCCTAGCTAGAAGTCTCATCAGCCTGGAAAATTAATGCAAATTAGCAACATAGGAAATGCAAAAAAATAGTTTGACAAAAAGGTCCCGCTTGAACACATATATGAAACGAAGTGTGTTCATGGATAGAGTCATAGAGAGAACTTAGGTCGGATTCAATAAGCATGAGCTTTGAATAGGAGCTGTCGTACTGCTTAAGCTCCTGCTCTGCAATTTCTCCGAACCCAGACGGCGACGTTCCAGGAGATTACTCGCCGGAAACGGAACCGGTCAACTGTCTCCGCCGAACCATCCATCATGAGATTGGAATAGAAAACCCATGAAATCGTCTTCGAAAACTCTTCTTCTTTATCGAAATCCAGAAGAAGAGAATATTGATTTTGAGCAAATGCATCGCAAAACAAGAGAGAGAGAAGAGTCGTTTTTTTGTCCCTAATTGACACGTGCCCTTAAAAACCAACATGAAACACTTCTTATTTAACATACTCTGTTTCGTTTTTAACCATTTTTGATTTAAATTTCGCGATTTATTACCTAAGAAGTGGCTTAAGAAGTGCCGATAAAGGTGCTCTAATGTCCATTGTCCACTATAGTACGGTCCACTATGTAATTGTAAATTATGATATACCAAATTTTAATTATAACAATATGGCTTAATTCACTAACTTAAATTAGGCTTGCTAAATAAAATTTATTTTTGAATGTTTTTTTGTGATAACTTGCTTTCATTATTTTATTTATGTTTATATCTAAATAATTTATTTATTTTTTAAAAAATCTCAATATCAAATTTGAAACTATATTCAACTTTACATCAAAATATTTTATAATATAATTAAATAAAACCAACAAGTATACTTAAAAGTTTAATATTTTACCCATTAATGTTTACTTTACCAAATAAAATGAATAAAAACACGATGAAAAACACAATTTCATACTTTATTGATGGAGGCTAAACACATTGAACAAGACACACTAATGTCAAAACTTAATAACATATGGATCTATAATAAGAACATAAGCAATTAAATTTATAGCATTGTAAAAATTAAAGCATATAATTATAAAATAAACAATATGTGCGGATACGCGGATCAAAGGCTAGTATATAACTAAATATTACAGAAATATTAATTAATAAAATGGTCTACTAAAATATAAAATTTTACATAGAAACACATAATTAACTAGTAAACTATAAACAACATGCCACATTATTCCATAAAAATAATTACATAATGTTCTCATCTATGATCAACTAGTGCATTTAAATTAAAAATGACTCTCTTTATTTTTACTTTGTAGATTACAAACTAAAAATGATTGAAATCAGTATCTTCATTTTCCATCATTTCAACTGTTATTTCTGCCACTAATCATGTATTCCTCATCAACAAAAAGACGTCAAAAACAACAGCAACAACAACCATCTTCGGCTACACAAAATTTGTTTGAATAATATTTTAGAAATTTCAGAAGTTCTAGATTAAATTTAATTAAATATTAGTGTTGTATAGTATCTAAATTTTTATAATATTTATGTATAATGTACTTTAAAAATGTTAAGTTTCGTTTGTATTATTTTTGTTTTCTATATCTAGTTTTTAATTATTTCACATACTTTTAAAGTTTTATTTAATTTTATGTGTAAAACTTAAATTTATAAAAAAAATTAAAATATTTATGAGATGTAAATTGAAGGATAAAACAATAAATGAAAAAAATATTTGAGAATCATAAATGTAATGTGTAATTATAAAGATCAAAATGCAAATAAAAATATGAAATTTCACATTTCAAGTTTTTGTATTTCAACCAGTAAATTATTTCAGCTAAAATTAACTCATTATAAAAAATATTGATTTTTATCCTTTGTTTTTGTATTTGAATAAATGATGTTTTTATTTTAGTTAATGCATTTTTCTTTAAAAGAAAAACATAAATCAAATCTAAAAATATGAGTGGTGTAACTTTATTGGAAAGCAAACATTTTTTTTGTAAAACTAAAAATTAACAGATAAAAATATGTCTATAGCTTTTATTAATATGTATGAAAATTCTTAAACTTCAATCATTCATAAATAGAGGGAAGTATCATCTTATGTTCTTCTCTCCAGCCTTAGACTATGTACAATGGAGGAGTTGAATAAAAGATTCAACAACTGAATCACTACAATGAAGGTGTTGAAGAATGAAATTTGATGATGTGGATTAATTGGTGTTGAATAAGATGTTGAACATGTTGAATAAGAAGAAAGTGGAGACCACCGACGACACATGTCACTTTCTAAAATTTTTTGATATTTTCATATCCTCTTAGTTATTTAAAACCAATAATCTCACTATAAATAAAAACTAAGTTTATTTAATTTGGATACATATAAAAATAATTATTAATTAGTAAAATAGAGTATTGAATTTTATTCAACAAAACTATTGTAGTGGATATAAGTTGAATATGTGTTGAATGATGAGATGGAAGAAAAAGAATATGACATGGAAGATTAAAAGATGAAATGGATGGTGTTGAATCTTGAAACCATTGTACATAGTCTTATTATTGTTATTCATGTATATAAATATTTATTATGAGGAGATATAGAAAAATAATTTAACAGTTGTATCTCTCCAATGACATGTTGAATTAAAGTTTTAATGACAAGACTGACTATCTTGTAGGAGTATATCACAACGTGCATATGATATCAATCGAAATCGGTCATTTATTTAAACTTTCGAAAAAGTGAGGAGGAAAGGACCAAAGAAAAGAGACATAAACTTACCAAGATTAATAAAAAAAAAAATTGGGAAAGAAAGATTTGGAATGAAAATTAGCAAATGCTTTTAACTGAGCTAGTGTCTTTCAAGATTTAAGCATGAGCATGATGAATATGGTAGAGATAGTGTTGGTTGTTGAAGACACAAGTCCAACAAGTACTGTTTACATTTCCAAAGCTTGGTTCCTTTGGCATCGTCAATGGTCTGCTCGATCTACACCCAATACATTGATTTGAAAAGGAAAAAAAATTAGATCCATAATAAAACCATTTGAATCATTTAAAGTCGCTTTAGGACCAAACTAACCTCTGTGGGAGGAACGGTCTATCGAAGAAAGGCATTAGTTGAGCTTTTGGAACCATTTCCTTTCTTAGCATGCGAATCTCTTCCTCTTCTATCATCTGTTCCGATTTAATAACAAGGTTTATTTTCTGGAATTCTTCTTTAACCGATTCCGTGTAAACTTACTCTTTTAGTTTAAGAAGTTCCGGTTCTATAGTTTACAAAAAAAAGTTCCGGTTCTATATCTATGTACAGTCGATGGAATGTTTACAGGACTCATATTAAACCGAAATTCCGGCGTATACCTTACACACAGAAACTAATTAGATCTTCGGTTTCTCGACTAGCCATGCTCATGTAAAAGTACGGTACCGTGTTAGACCTTGTCTGATGTTATTATATAGTTTATTCTATATTTTACTCTAAAAGAGTAACTCTATTGTAAAATTGAATTTGTTCTAATGATTTATTCTATAATATAGTTACTCTATTATAAAGTAGAATATAGAAAAATATTATCATTTTGTTCTATTTTTGGAGTGAAAATGCAACATTCATCTATTTCAATCTTTTATAGAGTAAATTATCTGAGTAAATCTAATTCTATAATAAAATTATTTTATTTTAGAGTAAAATATTATAGAGTATCACTGGAGATGCACTTAATAGGAAACAGTCCAAGTGAAACCAACACAGGTCAGAGTACTATTTTCGGTTGAATTGGTTAAGGTTTTTCTCTAACCAGATGCTAAGTAAGCATTTGTTTTTTGTAGATTACCTTCTGCAACCTCTCTTCTTGTTTCTTCTGTAGTTTTGTGATATAATAATTTGTTGCAACCTGCGAATACAAGGAATGAGCTACATATGGAAATTGAAAAGCAAAATTAATAACAAAATAACATTGAGGAAAATCGTGTAAACCGTGTAGTTGAACATGGCACGTTTCACTGCTCTCTCGCCAGAGTGAAGCTTGAACTCAAGAGGCTTTTTGTTCTCTTTTGCTGGTGCCTTTGCAGGTGCCTTTGCAACATTCTGATTAAATTGAAAAAACAATTAAGTACATGCATGTTAACCACTCGAACAGTAAATATGTTCATGTAAGACGGTATTTTAGCATGTGCAATATTGGTTAATTTGAGCAAGTGCCGATATAGTAGAAGATATGTTTCTATTATTATTTTCAAAATATTTTAATATTGTAGGAGTCTTAATTTCTAAAAAGAACCGGACTAGTAATTATGGCTGATAAAAGTGTGTATAAAAATCTCAAATAATTTGAGTCGGCTGGTGTTTATGCTGCATGTAAACACATAATGCATATCTGTAACAGTTATGATCGTGTATAAACCGTAATAAAACGAGGACGTAGATGAGAGTTGTAACTTGTATATTTTCTTGAGTAAAATATTTTCGTATATAGTTACAAAAAAAATATATATATATTTTCGTATAACAAACCCCTTTCTTTTTTGAGTTATATTGTGGATACTGACTGGATAGCAGTTATCTTATTTTTTTTTTTTAAATTCATAGTTGAAGAAAAACCATAGTTGATGTAGAATCTCTATATGGATACCTTAGCAGCGGCTGCCTTGGTTTTGTCATCCGCTCTATCTTTGAGTTCCACTTTGTTCTACAATAAAATTTTCAGTGGATAGTTGAAGAAATTGAATCGTTGTATGAGAATTTACATTGATCAATATAGTAGTTAAGTGCAATCAAAGAAAATTATTGTCTAAATTTTGTTTTACAAAAAAAAAGAAAATTATTGTCTTAGTTTTACAACTTTCGATCGAGACATAATATATACCTACATGTAAAACAAAATTACTTTTAATATCACACGTGTGATATTATTCGATCAGAATTTTTTTGTATTCTATTTACTTCTTTTTTTGCATAACCAACGTGTAATATACCTAGAGTAGAACTCAACAAGCAATACTAGTTAATCAGTTTGTTATAGAAATGGAACCTTTCCAAATTGACTACACGTTACACCACAGACACACACACACCCACACACACACACAAAACTCAACCTTGTGAAACTTTTCATGAAGTGAAATTTTGAAAGACTATATATGTATTACTGGAATATCCCTTGAAATTTCCGATTTCATTATATAGTAATATTTCTATAAAGAACATTCAACTGTAACTTAGTTATACTGATCATATTTGCAGAAAAGTAATGTTTAATTTCATCATCAGAATATTAATTTATTATATTTATTTTGAAACCAGAAGAATGTGTTTAAAAATAAAAACTATAACGTATTGGTGGATTTATTATCGTGTTGCATGCTAAACGACCTTTGCAAAGCATAAACTTAATGTCCATCAAATATTCTTTTCAGTACAAACAAGTTGAGAGTCTTCAAACAAGTGTTTTCCTTTTCCCAAATAAGTCTTGCATCCAAAAGAAGATTGAAAATTTTGATTAAAAGAAGTAATGGTTTAAACTATATACAGTGTTTTGAAAACCGGATCAGACCGGCCGGTTGAACCGGCCCGACCGTGACTCGCTGAAGAAGCCGAGTCCGGTTCGGTTTAAAACCCGGATTTGATAAAAACCAGTAAAACCGGTTGAAACCCGGTAAAACCGGTGACCCGGTTTAATTTTAAAACTTGGTTCTTAAAAATTAACATATAATTAAGTGTTTTTAATTATTACTAGCTAAAATTTAATATTTTATATTAGTGTTCAACTATCACTATTTAATTGATTTTTCATTTTTCTAAGAAAAAATATGAAAAATATATTTTTGACTCTTATATACTATTTTTATTTTACCATATTCTTAAAATTTGAAATGTTAGTTGTAAAAATAAATAAATATGATTATTTTAGCTGTAAATAATTTTTTTTTTTAGTTTACATAGTAATCAGATTTATATTTGTTGTTTATTTTGAGTTAATAAAAAGAAGAATAGAGAAAGTATTATATTTAGAAGTAAAGTTTATATAGTATAAATATATAATTATATATATTTTTATATAAATGAAAAGCTCGGTTCGACCGATTGAACCGGTCTAACCAGTCAACCAGTAGCTTCACCGAGTCGATGTCCGGTCCGGTTTTCAAAACATTGACTATATATACACAAGAAACATTAATGCCTCACAAGAAAATAAACAAATAAATCAAGGAATCTTCATCTCACCAATCCTTTACTGTTGGAACCCAGGGACAGTACAGAAGAAGCTGGACTTATTTTCCCAAACTTCTAAAAATAAGGAGGAAAAAAATTTCTGAGTGTAAATCTCTTAGATTCAGTTAATTTATATATAAACACACGTGCCGAATTTTCTATATGCCTGCAAACATTTACATGCAATGCGTATATACGTGCACGAAAGTAACTAATAACTTGAATGCAGTTTACAAAAAAAGCAACTAATAATTGAAGTTGATGAGAAAAGTAACCAATTATTGAATAACCTTAGGTGAGGATTTTGTGTGTGATGATTTTCCAGTACACATGTCTAGGAGAAGAATTATATAATGAGTATAATATTAGATAGTAGTTGTAAAAGGAATGTATAAAAGGAATAACTAAACCAAAGACCCAAACTAGTTCTTAAGGACTCTCTTCTTCTTTTTTCTGGCTCAACTTATATATGGACTCTTAAATTATAAAGAAGCGAAATAAAAGTATTACTTGATGAGTGAAAGAGAGAAGAGACAGAGTGAATTTATAGAGTGAAGGACGAAGCAAACATAGATACAAGTTTGGACATTAGTAGCTTTCTTAAGTGCCGTCTGCTGCTGCATCAGCAACAAGCTTTAACTAGTGGTTTCTTCATATTTTTATTGTTAATTCAATATAATAACACAAGTGCAAATGTCTCTGTAAACTTGCAAGTGTAATCGACATATATATGTAAGTATTTTTATTTTATTTTTGTTACTATTTGTAGTTTATTTTTGATTCTGTAAAATTTCATCATAGAGAATTTAAACTTAATATTCTAGTCAACAGTCTAAGTTTTTATTTTTAAAACATATATCTCATCCTAAGGTTCTAAAAACAATATGATGGTGCAATTATTCTTTTTAAATTTCGATTTATAAGTTTTTTTTTTTGATTTATAAGTTATCCACTTCTTTAATTAGATTTAAGTGGATCTACCAGTAAAAGTTTAGAATTAGCAAATGTAACAGTGTCATCCCCTATATATTAATCCTGGAACATTGCAACATTGTTTGGTAGCCACGTATCATCATGAGAATTATTCTGAGGATTGTTAGAGAAATAAATTGGTCCATCTACACATATATTATAGTTTTTATTAAATAACTATTAAATCTAATCTATTAATTTAGGGATTATCTACTATTTGAAATTCTCATTTAAATTTTGGACTCTTTCATAATTGTTGCTAGAATATATCATGCCTCTTATATAATGCAACCTACCAACTTAAATTAAACCAAATCTTAACCAACATAGATTAGTTAAACCTAACCAGTAACACTTTTATAATATTTTTGGTTAATCTCTTAATATAATTAGATCATATAAAACTGAATCACTATTAAATCAACGAGTTTCATATCATTCCAGACATAAGAGAAAAAATATCCGACTCATTTACAACGTAAGCATACAAAGACCGTGTATGCTTATGCTCATTGATCTTCCAAAAACCAAATAATTGTGGCATAGACCAACATAGGCTCATATTCGTATCACTAACTTTACTTCCATATATTTACTCTTTGCTTACATCATATCATAACATACACAGTTATGCAAGAACATGACTTTTTTTTGTTCAAACAACCAAATAATGGTGGCATATGGTCAATAGATTTTTTAAATATGTTTTTTATATATTACATTTTACGAGACTATGTGTATAAGTTTTTTTTTTTGAAAAAGAGCATAACTATGTGTATAAGTTAAAAGGTAAAAGGTGTGACAAGGCAAATTATTATACTAAAAATAAAAAAAGATTAAATACAAACTAATAACAAGTACAACACAAATTATAACACTATTAAATTCTATATATATTTAATAAAATATTATATATATGTCTAATATGTATATATATATATATAAATGTTACACAATATATATAATATTATATACACATATTATATATACCATATATTATTAATTGAAATTTGACAAATCAATTTCCGTCCTTTAGGGCGGGTCCTAATCTAGTCAATTATTAATATACAAAAGAATATTCTCTGTTGTTTCCTTAACTAAAACCTACGGAACTTCCTAATATGATTGACATATATATCACCATTAATGATTATGAATAATAAAGATTTGATAATAATTTTTTATCTTCTATACTTTTCGTTTAATTTTATTTGTTAAAATAAATTAAACAATCACATTAAGCATATAATAAAAAATTTATATTTTTTCTTATATGTTGTATTTCGAATTTTTAAAACGATTATAAATTACTAAAAATAGTACAAGCCTCACATTGAAAATTTTGTGATCAATAGTAACTTTTTTTCAGTTCAGTCTATCGTTTTTAATGGGTCTTGAACATTTTTTTAATGATTAACTAAATAAATCACGTACATAAAAGAAAGTGTTTTGGTTTAAAAATTGTTGCATACCCAAAATCAGTATGAACCATCGTCACTTTCATTTAAAATTTGGTTACAATAAAAAATATATGGTTGGGAAAAAAATCCGAATCCAAATAACCGAACCAAATCCAATCTACAAAATAGTATAGAACTTTAATCAATTTGGTTAGATATCTGAACATGTTTAAAATTTTGGTATCTAAAAACCAGAACCGAACCCGATTCGGACCAAAATATTTTGGGTATCCGAGTATATTCGAATCAAATTTATATACTTAAATATATTATTTAAAAAAATTAATATCTCAAAGAAATAAACAAAATACTTAAGATGTTTTTAAATTGTCCAAAATATTTAGATATATATAAAAATAGTAAAAATTATATATTTAAAATAACTAAACATTACTCAAAATACCAAAATACTGAAAATATCTATTCATTTTCTATCCAAATATTTAAGTTAAACCAATTTTTATGTTAAATTTAAGTATTTTGGTATACATTATTCAAATTTATATGTAACATATTATTTTTATTTTTATGTTTTGAGAAATTTAAAGTATATATGAACTTTAAGTTTTTAAAAAATTAAATGGGTTATCTGAATCTAAAACCAAACCGAACATGTAAAGATTCGAACCAAATTTGCAAAGATCCAAACCGAACCTAACCAAACCAAATGATACCTACCTATATGTCATCCCTAATCAAATGTAAAAAAAATTATTGATAACAAAAAAATGTATTATTTATTTAGATACAACATATTTAAAAAAAAAAGTTCACTCCGTGCAAGACGCGGATTATCATCTAGTTATTAGGAAACAAATAAATTAACTTTACAAAACCAGTAGATGTTTTGGTAGTAGTAAATTTATCCACTTACAACAACTCCATGAATCCAGAACTTAATTGGACCGTGTATTTGTGACGCGGTTGTTCCTAGCCACTATATATACACGTTTCTTAATTTTAGATTGATAAGCAATCCAAAGTGTTACGTTCGTAATGTTGCCCGACAATAAAAAAAACAATTGGTAGAGCTTATCTCATGGACCAAACTTTCTGATTAAACTTCTCGCTCATGCATATTTGTAATTTTCCGGGTGTCCTTCATGTTCCTTCAAACCACATCTTCGCGATATATACGTACTTCAATTATATAATCATCCTTTGTTAATCATTCCTTAATTTCTTAGTTTGAGAAGAAATTCCATATTGATTTCCCTCAATTAACTCGTTATATAAGAACTCTCCAACCTCGATGACCATTGTAGATGGTAGGCTTGGGCATTTTAACATGTACCCGAAGACCCGACCCGGAACCGGTCCAAAAAGATCCAACCTGAACCCGATCCGAAAGTTTATAACTATCTTTTGGATCTAAATTTCTTTTATCCAAATAGACCCGGATCCGAAGAGAACCGACCCGAATAGATCCGGACCCGAAAAGAACCGATCCGAATAGACCCGACCCGATAAGAACCGATTTGTACCCGACTTAAAAACATGTATATTCAAAACTATGATTTATTTTGTATTCTATTTTATATATATTATTTTGATTTAGTTGAAATATATTTGTTAATAATATTATTATTATTTTGTAACATTTTGAAGTAATATGAAATTTTAAAATATAAAATTTAGAGTTTAAAAATGTTTAATGTTAATTATTAATAGTTTAATTTAAGTTATTTTGTAAATATTTAGATATATGTGATAAATATTGATTAAATTTAAGTGAGTTTGGGTATGTCATGTATTTTTCAGATCTTAAATACTCGGATCCGATATAGACTCGAAAAATTATAAGTATTTACAGGTATTAGAATTATAGATCCGAACCGATCCGGACCCGACAAGACTTGACCCGGAGAATTATAAGTACCTATATAGGTCTAAATTTTTAGAACTCGAAAGATCCGAACTCGACGGGATCCGACCTGAACCCGACCCGAGGACCCGAATGCCCAGGCCTAGTAGATGGGACGAGACTTAAGTACCTAGCTAGTACAACCGCCGAGCAAATATATAGAATCATTTGCCATTTTTTTTTAATCATTTGCCATCTTGTATCGTGTTTAAGTTCTGTCCATTTGATTTTTATGATTACAGGTTTTTTGGTCGAATATATGATTATAGGTTCGTAATAACTAGCATAAGTGCTATATCAATAAATTAATTGTGTAAACTGACCAAGGTAGCAGTAACCGTCTCGACAAAATTGCAAATTAATGCATACTAACTCATAAGTTATGAGCCACAAAATATCATTTGTTCTTTTTTGATAAATCTTCACCAGAAATAATGATAATAAATTAGAAATATCATTATCAGAACCTTTCGTGGTACAACCAAAATAAAAATTAGAAATACATATTATAGATTAGGGAATATGAATCTTATTAGAGGTAAAACTATTACAATATATAACTTGTATAAAAGCATAAAATAGGTTAATATTATTTTTTGATCAAAAAAGGTTAATATTATTTATATATATATGTTCTTAATACACCCCCTTAATATGAAAATAATTTTGTGACTCCAATCTTAGAAGTTGGTTGAATGAATTGCTGACGACTTAAAAGTTTAGTAAGAGCATCAGGTAACTGATTCTTAATGAAGATCCGAAAGATGCGAATCATGCCAAGTTATATCATGTTTCTGATGAAGTGGTAGTCAATGGCAATGTGCTACATCCAGAAATGAAAAATGGGATTTGCATAGAGATAAATAGCTCTGATGTTGTCATAATACATCACAGGAGCAGTATGTACCTTGATTCTGAGCTCCTGAAAATCGAGCATATCCAACAAACCTCTGATGTTGTATTGGCAACAGCTATGTACATACTCTGTTTAGGTTGATGATCTAGCTACTCCATTATGCTTTTCAGAAGACCAGGACGTATTGGTGTAGACCCAAGGTAAATGATGTACACATTAGTGGATATATAGTCATCACTATCACCTGCCCAATCGGCGTCTGTGAACGCGTGTAGTATCAAAGGAGAAACAACTTTCATGAAAATTCCATGACTCAGAGTCCCTGCCAAGTAATACAACACTCATTTTACAGCTTGCCAATGAGTTTCAGTGGGTTGGTGCATAAAGTGAGACAAACGGTTTACTGCAAAAGAGATGTCAGGTCTGGTGAAAGAAAGATACTGAAGACTCCCGACTACAGACCTATAGTGAGATGCATCTGATATTGGCAGACCATCGTTCAGTTTGAGCTTTGTAGTGGTCTGCATTGGAGTTGACACCGTCTTAGCGTCAATCATCTTCGTGCGTGTTAGTAAATCAAGTATATATCGTCACTGCATCAAGTGTAGTCCGGTCGTGGATCTCGTGACCTCAATTCCTAAGAAATAGTGAAGATCAACAAGATCCTTAATTGAGAAACATTGTGCTAAGGATTGAAGAAAAAAAAAGACATGGCGAGCATCACTTCCAGTAACAACTATATCATCGACATAGACAAGTATGTAAGTAGTGTGTGCTCCAGTCGTATGAATGAACAAAGATATATCAGCCAAAGAATTCTGAAACCCAATGTCGATCATGTGTTGCTTGAGAGCATGTACCAAGCGCGGGAACCCTGTTTAAAGCCGTATATTGGTTTCTTCAAAAAACATACATGATGTGGTCTATCCTGATAAACAAAACCTGGTGGTTGTGTCATGTAAACTTTCTCCCAAATTTCTCCTTGAAGGAAGACATTTTCTACATCCAATTTCTTGAGTGGCCACCCTTTTGTTACTGCAATATCCAGAACCAGACAAATTGTTGTTGATTTGATAACTGGACTGAATGTTTCTCCATAATCTACTCCATATTTTTGTGTGTTACCACGTGCAACCAGACGAGCCTTTGGACGCTCTCCCTCACCTTTGGCTAAGTACTTTGTGGTGTAAATCCAGCGACAGCTAACCAAGTTCTGTGACGGATGTGGAGGTATTAGATACCAAGTCTCATATTGTATCTGAGCATCATTTTCAGTAGACATTGCTTTACGCCATCTTTCATATTTTTGAGCTTGAGAGACCGTTCTTGGTTCTGAAGTGGAGTACTTTCTCGTAACATTGAGACTGAACTTGGTGTTGGGCTTGGCTATCTGGCTCTTAGCTCGCGTATGTATTGGGTGGTGGTTGTGGCTTTGTACATGAATCACGTTTGTGATTGGGTTTTCCGAATTTTGGGTGCTTTGGTCGTTTGATGGTGGTTGATTTTCTTGTTCACTGGTTTAAGGAGCACGGGTTTGGAAATGAGGTGAAGGTAAATTTTGGGTTTGTTGCTGTTGGATTTCATTTATCTGGTTGGGTGTGATCGTGGGTGTCGACCCATTTTGATTTGGAGCAGTGAGCTCAAAATTAGATGGAGAATAAAAATGATATTGAGAGAAAAAATGTAATACTTGAGTTTGTAATTGAGAAGACGACGGAGATGGCGGATTTTTTGGAGCCTTGTGGTGAGGATCCAAGCACGGAGATGCTGTCGCATTTTCCGAACTGATTAGGAGTGCTGCTGTAGATGTCGGGTGCTGAATTGTCTCGGAGTTAAACTCTTCGATACGTGGAGTTGAAGCTTGAGAAAACTTATCTAAAGAGAAAGGGAAGACTGTTTCCTAGAACATAACATGGTGTGATGTATACAGCCTCTGAATTGGTATCTGGAGACACTTGTACCCACTGTGACTAGTGGAATACCCCAAAATACGCAAGGTTTTGATCGATCATCGAGCTTGTGTTTCATATAGGGTTGCAACCAGGGGTAACAGCAACATCCAAAAACACAACATCATTTGTAGTTTGGAGCTTTCTGGAACAAGTGTTCATATGGCGATTGGAAATCAAGATTCGGAGTTGGCATCCGACTGATCAAATATATCGCATCAGCAAAAGCAAATAGACAGTATGACTTGGGCATCGAAGCTTCAGACATGAGAATGAGACCAGTTTCAACAATGTGTCTGTGTTTCCTCTTAACGACACCGTTGTGCTCTGTGGTATGTGGAGGCGATGTTAGATGAGAGATTTTATTTGCCTGAAGGTATGCTTTTTAGGAGAATTGTTGAAAGATTTTTTTTCTGAGAGATGGTTTTAAAATTGTTAGGAGAAGCTATTATGTTTGTGAGATGAAAAAAACTGATAGAAAAAATAGATTTTTAAGAGAGACCGCTCTGATACCATATAGATTAAGAAACATAAATCTTATTAAAGGTAAAATCATTACAATATATAGCTAGCATAGGAGCATAAACTAGGTTAATATTGTTTGCATTAGAGCCCTTTTCAAATCTACATCTATGTCTCGATACATATACGTTTAAGATTATAATTTTAAGATTTTTTATAAATATAATTATATTAAAATTAAATAACCACTCAAAAAAAGGGATGGGAACACTAATCCAATATCCAAAGTTTACGGGGTTTTTTTCTTTTACAGTTACTTTTCTTTTACAGTTACATGCTCGCATTTATGTTTACATGTTATGATATTATGTTCTTTAAATGAAACAAAAGTTTAAATGTCTGATAAAATACATAATTTTAAATCATTACACAATCCTCTTGAGGAGTTTTTCGTGTAAAGTTAACTTAAATATTTAAGAGGTATAATATATAATGGAGTGGTTGAAAAACATGAATCACAATAATAGGGCTGTTGAGAAGAACAAAAGATGATACTTCCCTCTATTTATGAAAGATTGAAGCTTAATAATTTGCATACATATTAATAAAAGCGATGTACATATTTTTATCTGTTAATTCTCTTTAAAAAAATATATATACAATATTTTACAAAAATAAATCACAAACTAACACAAACAGACAATAATTTCGTTCAAAATAATGAGACTAGATATAATGTTCTAAGTGTTACAAAAAAAGATATATTGCTCTAAGATCTGAAAACTTTCTTATTTTAGATTTATAAATAATTGTTTAATATTTAAATGCACACGTAAATATTAACGTTCACATTAAAACCAATCATAGCCAATGGATCACAAAAAGCAAGTTAGTGAGTGAATGATACTCGTTACATAAGAAGTTACGAACTAAGTGAATGTATATTATTTTATTTTTTGAAACTTTAATGTAGTATTTTTACTACAAAGAAAAAGAAAGAATGAGGGATGATATGATTAAAAATCCTTTATGTAGATAATAGATCTGTACACTTTGGAGTCACGTCCTCTTTAACCAAGAGGTTGTTAGCCTAACAAATCATCAATCTTGAATGTTTCTTGGTGAGTCATCTACTTCAGAGAAAGTGGTGACAAACTGTTTATAATTTTGTCTTATTGTATCATATTGTTAAATTTTCCTGATTAAGTGGGATAATGTTAAGTGTTTTTTCACAAAAGTGGGATAATGTTATGCAAGTATACGTGATAAAACTGCAAATGAAGGTTAAGAGGAATGTCATACTGTTAAGTTAGGTCCGTGATTGAAAAATGGAACCTAACTCATGCAATCCTTAAATCTCAAGTCTTGCACTTTTTTTCGTGGGCATGGCAAAATACCAACATGCATGATTACGGTTTAGTGACAAATTGACCACGTAACATCTATGAAAGACATGTGTGAGATTGACTTATACCTTTTTCCAAAGAAATATTACCACGTTTTCTTGACATTTACACCAAAAAAAAAAATATTACCACGTAACATACTAATACTTTTTAGCATAATCTATATTGTATTAATGTTATTCTACGCTTACGCTTTTTCAAAAAAAAAAAATCTATGCTTACACTTTTTTTCAAAGAAATATTATCACTATATTTAAGGAAATAATGATATAGTTTTTAAAGGTAATAGTTTCGTCTATAAAAGTGAATAGTTTTTAATAATTTTGTTTTTGAAATTAAATATTCAAATGAATTTATATATTATGTAAATAATTTTTTAAAATATTGAATTTATTTATATAATACATATGTTTAATTTTAAAGTTTATATAGTTTGATTTAAGGTTTGGAGTATACTTAAAAGTTTTTATTAGGGTTTGAAGTTTGGGTTTAAAATTTCTAATTAAGGTTTAAAAAGATTAGATTTAGAATTTAAATTTAAGTTTTGAGGTTAAAATTTGAAAATATTTGATTTAGATTTGAAATAGGGGATTTGTGATATAAGTTTAAGGTTTAGTGCATAGAAGTTGGAAAATATTATGTTGAGAATTTAGGTATAAAATTTCAGGTTAAAATTTGAAAATATTTGATTAGGAGTTGAGATTTAGGATTTGAGATATAGAATTTAAATTTGAAGTTTACGGTTAGAACATGGGATAAAATGTAATCATCAATTAGCTACGAATTATTTTCGTGATAGAAATGGATGCATTAGCCATGAATTTTTTGGTCCAAAATCATGACAAAGTGCATGTCTTATCATATTTGTTATTGTTTCTCCTGAGCCATAAAAATATCATGAAGAAAGTGTATCTACCACTAGTCATATTATTTTTGTTCTAAATCTTGATTTTTAGCTATGAAACTGAAACGAATAACCAAACTGTTCAAGTAGTAAAAGAGTTATTGCTGAAATTTTCGTCACTGGATTTGATTTCCCTTGACCATCTAATTGTTTTTAATATGAATCCGGATACAATGCTTCATGGAATTGGTTTTTGAATCTAGAAAACCTTTATAATTTCCACGATTACAAAAAAAAAACTAACAAGAATAACCAAAGTTTTCATGTTTCTGTTTTCCATGAATATTCATGACAGTTTTATGATAGAAAAATAACCATGCCCACAACATAACTAAAAATCAGTCCCAACTAAAGGTATGTGCTAGTAGTGCTTTTGCAGTAGGTCCTTCGATTTTGTTTTGGCAATTTTTATTAAGAAAATAGGGTTTTATTTTCTTAAGAATCATATAGATTAGAGTCTTATTTTTAAATTAGAAAAATCACTTTAAACTCTGAAAATAACACTTATTAACACTTTAAATTTTGACTTTTTAACTAATATTTTTAACCTTCAAAGTGGTATTTCTCTCAAAAACAAAATCTTCAACCTTGTTTAGTTGTTCATCTAGTAAAAAACTGACCAGTTATACATGTAAAACAATGATGTGTCGTTTTGTTTTTCCGAAAATAATTATTTAATAAATAAAATAAATTAAAATACAGAAAAATTAAACCAAAAATCAGAAATTAAATAAAATTCATAAATAATACAAAAATCCAAAATAAATAAGATTAAGTAAAAATACAGAAATTAAATAAAAATTCAGAAAGTTTAAAAAAAATCACAAAAAATAAAAAATACAAATTTTATTGTTAAAGGATTATTCTTTTTAGAAAATTGATTGTTGATAATAACTGTTTCAAATATATTGTTGATAATGACAGTCATTGAAATTTTTGTTATTAACATATTGATAGGTCCCAATATTTACCTATATTAGGAGGCCATATCTACAGTCTTTATTTTGTACTTCAAGTCTCTTTTAGGTTGTTTACAGATCCATGTATGTTTTGGAACACTTTGGAGATTATGGAGCAAAAAAAAAAAAGATTAAAGAGAAGAGACTTTGTAGTTGTGTAGAGAGGAGAGTCGAGACATGATTTGAGTGTCGACTGACGCTTTCCTAGCATTGATCCACGCTGGAGCAGAATTGCGAGTCCGACCATACTTTCAAGAGTTGCACTTTTTTTGCCAAGAAGTTTCCTAAACTGCGAAGAAGACCTTAGATATGTTAAACCTATTTATTTATATGTTAAACCTATTTACTTAATGACATTTACAATTTAGCAAAAAAAAAAAAAAAAAAAAAGATATGTTAAACCTATTTATTTATATTATGCAGCCACTGTTTAGCCTAGCTTTACTTTTATTCTTAGAGAGTTTTTGGAGAGAATATCAGATTCCTTCAGAGATTAATTGAAACTCCAAGTATTTCTTACTTTCATCTTTATGCAATTATTTTAGACTATGATTTGTATTCTTTCTATCACTTTTGAGTAATCACCTTGTTAGGTCTAGGGATTGTCTAGCCCAGGGTAATCGATAGTTTCCTTCATCAGGATTGTTCTTATTGATTTGTTCTATTAATTCCTCACTAGAACATGCTCTTATGATAACTGAAATAAAACAAGAGTGTGACTGATATCCTGATCTGAATCCCGTATGAGCTAGGTTGACAGGCTACAACGAGAGTTGGTTTAAACACTTGGTGAACATATCGAATTGAATCTGAATGCTAGTCTAGAGAGTTGATCGCAGCGAGGGTTGGTTATCAAGGATCTAGACTTAGGAAGTTTTGGCAGCGAGAGTTGGACACTTCATTACTGAATTCGAGTTCTAAGATTGTACTTAATAAATTAGTAACTATTTGAGTTTTGATTGCCTGTTTGCTTTCCCTGGATCTAGCGTTTTCCCCTATCATTTATAAACCGATATCTTTTCTTGTGTACTTACTGCTTTCTATTTGTGTTCTAACTTTATCTCTCATTGATAGTCTATTGTGTGATATGTGCTTCATACCGATTCGATCTCAAAGTATTGCTATTGACATCTTATTTGAGAGAGTGCTATTGGGGTAATTTGAACATATCACATATCTCACTACAAGAAAAACTTAAAATAGCTACAAATATTTTTGTGGCAATTAACTTATTTTTGTAGCTATTTCACCTGTAGCTACAATTAGCCACAAATAATTTTCGTTTACAATGGGCTTGTGGCAATCGATAAAATGTTGTTATTTGTAGCTGTCATTCTACGGCTTAGCCACAGATTATTTTTGTAGCTAAAATCCACAAACAGCCGAAAACAATATTTGTGGATATTTTAGCCACAAAAAGTCACATTATAAATTGTGGCTAGTCATATTTATTTCAAAAGAATATAAAAAAATATGTATCACAAAATTTAAGAAAATATATATATATATCTTTATTTGCTCGTAGTTCGCGGTTAATACCAGATAAAGCAAATCTTGGTTTTCGTTTCCCTTGTGATGGGCCTGGAAGAGGAGGAACATGTCAAGTATCTGCTTGGGATCATGTCTTCTTAGGACTATTCTGGATGTACAATTCTATTTCAGTAGTAATATTCCATTTCAGTTGGAAAATGCAGTCAGATGTTTGGGGTAGTATAAGCGATCAAGGGGTGGTAACTCATATATATAGATATGTATATAGAAAATTAGCTTACAAAAAAAATTTACCAATAAAATTTTTGTTTTATAAATTAGATTTGGTTTACAGACTAAACAAGTTTACAAATTAAATTGGTTTACAAAAATAAACAAAATTAAAGAAAAAATTACAAAAACAAACAAAATTAAAGAAAAAAACTAATCCTTTTTTTTTGAACAACGAAAAAAAAAAAACTAATCCTAAAATAAACAAAATAAACTATCTTCCTTGCATCTTCTCCGCCGCCTCTTCACTTGGACTTCCAATGAAGGTGACGGCGACGGTAACGACCGCGACCTCCACCCCGTGACTGCAAGTACCACCACTGCACTGTGACTGTGGAGAGAAGTCCAAACGTCATGCTTCCACGACGTGATTCTCTTAACCATGTCTCATCGTCCTCGGGTCAAAGTGATTCGCTTTATCCGGATTCAGAGCAGGCCGTAATGGTTAACAATCACCAGAGATCCGGGAGAGAGAGAAATGGATTGGCGCTCAGCCACAAGGTTCCTCTTCACCAACAAACATCATCTTCTTTTGCCTCATTCACCAATAACAAATAAATCATAATCAACAGAGAAAGGGAGAGAGAGAGAGAGAGACAAACCATAAGAGAGAGAGAGAGAGAGAGAGAGAGAGAGAGAGAGAGAGAGAGAGAGAGAGAGAGAGAGAAGCCATAGCTGTTTCTTCATTTCTTCTCCCGCCAGTACACCACCGATTCCCAACATGTCTCCCGGAAAGGGTTTCACTGCAGATGAGACGACATCTTAAAATATGAGATGGGAAGCTTTGCATATACAAATTAAGAAATTTGATTCTGTATTCGAAGAAAAAGAGAAGCAATTGTTAGGATTAGTGACAGAGGAAAGAGAGAAAATGAAAGATTGAAAATAAGATAAGGGAATAAAGAAACACACTATGGAGAAGATCGGAGCGTTGGATGAAAAGTTATCTACGGTGGAAAAGAGTGATCCATGTGTTTAAGAATTCAACCAATGACAATATCTCATTTTTTTGACCTTTTCAGTCATTTCTCGTCACTTTTAATAATTAATCTAATTGATTCTTTTTTGTTCACGTGTTTTAATTAGGAATTAGAGTTTCATGATTTAGAGTTTTGGATTATATGGTTGGAGATTTAAGTTAACATATAAGATTAAAATTTAAATAATTTATATTTGTAACTTATTTAAAAATATGATATTTGGTGTTTAGTTTTCTAATTTAGGGTGTGAGTTATACTTTAGGGTTTAGAGTATAGTATTTAGGGTTTGGGATAAGATTTACATGTTAGGCTTAATGTTTTGGATTAATTAGGTTTGGAAAATAGATTTGGAAATTTATCTTAGTGAATAACTTTAAGATTTATTTTTGAGTTTCGTTAGTATGTTTGGAGATAGGTATAATGAGGTTAGGTTTAAGGTTTGTAACTTTTTGGGAAAATAATTTTTACCAAAAAGAAAAAAAAACTTTGGGAAAATACACTAATATATAAATGTTTGATTTTCTTGATTATAACTGATTTTAAATTTCTTACAAATGATGCGTCTTGACATACTCTTTATTGTTCATATTTTATAGTTTATATATAAGTATTCACATTTTATAGTTAATATATATAATCAAGGTGTTAGAGTATGCTTAGTGTTTAAAATACGGAAAATTCTATTATATTTACTTTTGAAAAAATTTGTTACTGCTGTTGGATTTTCTTTTTAGCGCATTATTTGTTGTTTCATCTTTAAAAGTTTATGGTTAAACGTAAACAATTTTAAGATAAAAGCCTAGACATTTCGTGTATCGGTTCGGTTTGGTATTGCGGGTATCGGATAGTTTGGATAGGGAGCTAAATGATCGAATAGTAAAACTAAAAACCGTAAAATACTCAAAAAAAAATTTGGTTCTCATTCGGTTATGGTTCTAGTTCGATTATTTTGGATAGTTCGGATAATCCATATTAAATATCGAATAATTAAGATGATTTAGACAAAACTTAAGGATATTTTTGGTTACTTTAGATATTTCAAATAAAAATATTTGGTTACTTTTAGATAGTTAGGATACTTCGTGATAATTTAGTTTTTTTCAAACATTTTAAGATACTTTTATAGATTTTAAAATTATAAAATATATATACTTGTGTTATATGTATATATAATATTTTAAAAAAAAAATATTTGGGTACCCGTTCGAGTTTTCGAGAGTTCTGACTCGGTTTCAGTATCAGATATTTTGGTTCGGTTCTTTGGTTAATGTTTTTTTTGCCCAAGCCAAGATAAAAGTATGATTAGGATTTTAAACTTTGAAAATTATGTTTCTTTGAATAGCCACGGTTTTTGGTTGTGGCTAAATATTCTACAAATTATGTCGTGGATAATTGAAGATATTTTTGTCTACATATTATTTTGTAGCTAATCGTGGTTTACATTCTTTAAATAGCCACAAAAGGAATTTTGTAGCTAATTAGCTATAAAAAATTATGTAATAGCCACAAATTTGTGATTGTGGATATTTTGTGTCTATTTTATTCTTTCCACAAAAGTTTTGTGGCTAAATTGTAGCTAATAACAGTTTTTCTTGTAGTGTCTACCATCATTTTCAACGATAATGTCGAAAACTATCATTGAAGATATGTCAAAACCGTTATTATTAATGGTTATATGAGAAATCATAATTATCATTGATATATTTGAAACTTTTATTGTCAATGATGATATGTCAGTTTAAAAAATAAATCATGTAATCTTTTTAGAAATTAATTTCATTTAATTTTAGTTTTGAAGTTTCTATTTTTTGTTAATTTTAATTTTTGTTTAATTTTATGTAGTTTAATTTAATTATATTTATTTTTTTGATTTTTTATTTAATTTTCTGAATTTTTGTGTACCTTTATGTTTTTTTATTTTCTGATTTTTTATTTATTTTTGTTTAATTTTCTAAAATATTATTTAATTTGTTATTTCTTTTATTAGTTAAATAATTATTAAAAACCCAACACATGAACGTTTTTACATATAAAACTTGTTAATTTTTCTACTTAATGAACAACTAAATTAGGTTGAAGTTTTTTTTTATAATATACATGTCATTTTGAATGTTAAAATTCAGTCAAAAAATTCCAAAGTTTAAATTATCACTAAATGCCATATTCAAGTGTCTTTTTGCGATTTTCCCTTTTAAAATTTACAACTATGTAAATATAACTTGAACAGGAAATTCTCAGCACAAAACCAATAGTTTGATGAGTCGGGCCTGACTAAAATGTATATATCCCTTATATAATATTTTTAGAAACATTACAACATTTGAGTTATGACATGTATCATTGGTAGACTCTTTCTTAGAATCCTAAAAGAAATAGATTATCCATCTATATATATTTTTTACTTTTTATTCAACTAGCCATATAATTAATTATTAATGTTTGTTATCCCTTCGTTAATTAAAAGCTACAAAATTAACTAATATATGAAAATTAATATTTTTTAAATAGTAAATATTTGATAAAAATTTGAATATTCTCTATTCTTTTTTTATTTATTTTATGTTGTTAAAATAAGTTAAACAATAATTATTATCCATATTAAAAATAGAATTTTCTGTATAAGTTATATTTTGAATTTTTTTAAAATGGCTATAAATTGCTCAAACCGTCAAAATTTTACTTAAATTTTTTTTGTGATAAATGATTAATTTTTGTTACAAATGATTATAAATCATATGATTATGAAGTCTCATTTAATTGATATTCAGATTAAGAATATATATCTATCTTAATAACATTTAAATTAAGCTATAGACCATCTAAAATGCATAAATATTTTAATTTAAAAAGTTGCATTGAACAAGTTTACTTGAGAACTTAATAATTTAATTTTTAACTTTGAATTGAATTTTTAAAACGATTATAAATAATTAAAATTACTGAACACTCAATATTGAAATTATGTTATCAATGATTTAAAAAATTTGTTATAAAAAAATACAACTCATCATAAAATCATAAGAGTGGGAAGCTTCATTTAATAGATAGTCATATAAATATATATATTATATCTATGTTAATATCATTTATATTTAATTATACATATAAAATAACTAAAATTTATTTATTTTATTTTTACTTACCATAAAATAATAGTAAACAAAAAGAGTGATTTTTTTGATTTTTTTGTTCACACTAATTTAATTATTTATGTAATAGTTATTGATTTCTCATATTTTATATATATTATATATATATATTTTATAATATGTAAAGAACACAAAATATATAATTTATGTAAGAAATGCTCATTCCACGTAGACATGTCAATTAGAGTCAAA
The DNA here is from genome assembly GCF_000801105.2 of Raphanus sativus. Classification (NCBI taxonomy): domain Eukaryota; kingdom Viridiplantae; phylum Streptophyta; class Magnoliopsida; order Brassicales; family Brassicaceae; genus Raphanus; species Raphanus sativus. The sequence goes on along the minus strand of NC_079514.1, from coordinate 32,076,674 downwards.
GCCCGCAGTCCGAATCCGCCAGACCCTAAAAATTACCGGGTTTGGACTTAGTTTTATAAGCCCAAAAAATCGCACTTTTCGGGCTAAGTCCAATTGGACTTTGAATATTTTGGGTTTAAGTCCGTCTCAGTTAGGACCGGTCCGAAAACCCGAAACTTTATATTTTACTTTAAATATTATCATTCTCTCAGTCAAAATCTATATTAGTATTCACATATTATTTTAATTTTTTTAATCCAAACTCTAATACAAATATAAAGTTGTTAATGCTTATTATTTGATCATTACAAATATCATATTTTAAAATTTGCAAATGTAACTTCTTTGATAACATTGTTTTTTCAACAAAATCCGAAACGTTTGATCCTATTTATCATAAATTTTGTTTTCTTATATGTTAAGTTTAAATTTATTTTTGATTATTTAAATTTTATTAAATTCCGTTAGTTTATAATATTTTTTAAAGCATACGAGAAAGTAAAATATTTTTGAAAAAAAAAGTTTAAACCCACTTTACATTTTTTTGGTGTGAAAACTGATTTTTTACAAAATTTATAGGTATTAAAACGCTAGAAACGCTAATGTCAAGTTATTTTTTGAAAAGCCCAAAAATACCCGAAAAATCTATAGCCCTATAAAAACCGGACCGGGTTTTGAATTCTAGACCCAAAATACTTCCGAACCGGACCGATCGGGTTCAAATATTTAGAAGTTTAGCGAGTTTAGACTGGGCCGGACCGGGCCAGTCCGAATCGACCCCTAACTCAACGCAAGATACGAATCTTAACCAAGTATTATTAAAATTCTGCATTATGGATTTTTTGTACGATATCTAGGAGACCTTTGTAACGTCTGGCAATTGAAGAGCCATCCATATTTTAACTAACTAAACAAAGAAAAACGGATAGACATTATACTGAATCCGACCAATACTTCATTCGAGCTGTTTTGAATTTGAAGCAAACTGAAGCATTCGACTAAAAATGGTGTGTAACTACCGAGTTTTCCACTATTTGATAAAAAAAAACAAAAAAAACTACAGAGTTTTCCACTGAAGCACATAAACCGCGGTTCTTGAATTTAGCCAATTTTTTTTATCAACGAATTTAGCCAAATATGACATCATCGATCCATGCTAAGTAATACAACAAGGCCATCATATGTGATTATTCATTTTCCGTGATTACAAGGTTTGTTACATTACACATGATAATCTTGCATATGTTGTTGCCTCGTAGTTGTAGAACTAATTAAGGATTGTAGCATAGCTTGAATAAGAGAATTCAACATTTTGTAGAAAAATCTAGTGGATTTGCATGCTTGACTTGGTTATGTTACACTAAACTGTAATTTCGATTTTATTTTCAATATTGTGTTTTCTTCTACCTGAAAGCAATCTCAAAATAAGACTACTTTGCTCGTTATTGATTGAACATAAAGATAGAAAGGGAAAAAGCTCATAGAGCTTTATCGAATGCAAACAAAAAAAAAAACTAAAGAGAGGAAGGGGATTAACTTGTCAACAAGATAATAATGTTTTATATAGATTTCATATATTTTGAAAAGGGAGAAGCTGCTCGTGTAGCCAAAGTTACATATTTCATTCACATAACTGTCATATTTATAGGAAACTGAAAGCGAAGAGGGCCCTAAACTCTTGAGCTTGTTGTCATTTCTTTAGGCTTCTGAAGATTGCATTGGGCTTCTCGTTTTGGGCTCTAATACTACCACCCAATATTATGCAAAGTTACTGTGGGAAAGTCGGTATAAAACTCCAGTTTGCTCATTTGTCTCCCTATTTATGTCTTTCAAGGGACATCTGAGAACCAAATGCTTGAAAGCCATGATGCTCTTCGGACTCTTGTGGTAAGTATTTTGATAAGATGCTATTATGTTTGGTTATTTGTTTGTGCGTTTGATCAACAGTATATTAGTGGTGGTGGTATGCTACTAAACCACAGTATAGTCCTTATCGGTTGTTACTCCAAAGTATTTACTCGTATGTGGAATATTTGATTCTGTAGAGGAAAATAGTCAAAGATGATTAGAAAATTTCAGACACTTACAGATTCTCAGATCTAGTAGTATACACGTACCTAGTTTAGCCTATACATTCAACAACAAAAAAGCTCTGTTTATAAGAACTTGTGTGATTCGGCTCTCCACGTTCTAACAAGACAAAACGTTTGAACAAATATGGGTCTTGTTTTGTATAAAAGTGGACAACATTGCTTCATTTAATTTAAAATTTCACTTCAACACTGATAAGTCAATAGAGAAATTAAAACAACAAAGGCAAGTTCAGGCAAAAGAGACAAAAAAAAAAACAAAAAGCAAAATCTAATGTTTTGGTCCAGACGCTTCAGCCATCTTAGTTACCACTTCATGAATGAAACCGCTCTTCTGAGCGTAGAAATTGAACTCCTTAATCTGCAAGGCTTTCCATTGCTTCTCGAATCTCTCCTTATCCTCTGATGAAAGCCTACTCCACCCTTTCTTAGCAGCGACATCATCCACACCGAAACGAGCTACCGATTCAACAACCGAAACAAACTCTTGCTTCATCACAACAGCAGGCTCCTCTTCCTTCTTCTTCACAGAAGGCTCAACTTTCCTAGACTTGCCAGCTGATGATGATGATTCAAGAGCCATGATGCCATTATCTCCCCAAACAAGCTTCGCCAAATCAAACGCCCGGCGATCATGGGCTTTAGAAAAAGACGGATCCTTTCCTTTCTTCTTCTTGCCTTTACCAAGATTGCTCTCAAACTTCTTTTTCAAAGCCCTAATCTTCTCCATAAACTGAGTTTTAGTGACATCAAAGCTCACGGATTTCTTCACCATATCATAAAGAGCGTTCTTGTCATCGTAAGGGCTTGACCCGGTTTTGTTTTTGAAGTTGATAATCCCTTGCAAGACCGCAATCTCGTCTTCCCCGGACCAAACTCTTTGGAAAGAGTTTTTCTTAGTCTCTTCTTCTACAGTACTCTTCTTTTTGTTGTCTTCTCCGGAAACCCTCTTGGCCCTCTTTGGTTCGCCTTCATTCTTGTCACTAGATCTCTTCTTGGTCTCGGGCTTTGAGGAAGTTTCCACCTTTTTGGAATCTGCGGGAGGTTTCACAGGTGGATTCGCGACCGGCTCGGCTTCGGATTCGGAATCGGTTGCTTCTTCTTCAGGAGAAGAAGCATTGGCTAACGTATCTTCGTTTTCTTCTTCGCTTGAGGAAGATGCCATCGGCGGATCTTCCAACTTCTTGAGAAGTTTCCCACTCATCACTTTTTTTGAAAAAAGGGTTTTAGTCTCTTGGGACTTTTGAGTTTTGGCTTCTGCGCTTCCTATCTCTTTATACAGAACACAAATCGTCTATCGGTTTCCCATTTTATTTAATTTTTATCTCAGTTTTCCGTTTTATTTAATTTATTATATTTTCCTTTTTCTCTCGTTTAGTTTCCTTTTGATATGATCATGGGAATTGGGAAGCATCGGGACGGACATGTATTCAGTGTTCGAAGCATATCTTCCCAACCAGATGCAACAAACGCATGAAACCACCTGGGGAATATAGCCAGCTCAATTACAAAGGTCCTCGAAGAACAATTGTATGAGAAAGAGTTCAGACGAAGGAGTTATTTAATTTCCAATACCGGCGATCTCCAGCTTACGCGTTTCAGACCTGCGAACATTGAATGAAGAATTCCGACCAGACCAGGCTGAATCAAGCAACAAACTGAATATATTGTCCTATCATCTTGGTCCATCATAGAAACCCCAATGAAGTGGATGCAGCCCAAAAACAGTCAAATAAGATCAATTTTCGTCCATGACAAAGAGAGCATTTAATTATGTCGACTTCTTTCTCTTACATGCACTTTAGAGTTTGAATTTAACTTTGGTAGATGCTCTGCATGGTGTAAGGCTATAGAGATTGATTCTCGGTTTAAAGGTAGGAGTAATGAGCCATACAGAGGTCCTAGATCAACTATTACTATGGACGTTTTTTATGATGTATCTCTCTATTTATAGAGCTCATTCTGATAAATAAAAACTTAAGCCTTCTAAAACTAGTTTTTTTTCGTTTTGTGTTTTTATGTTTTCAGTAATTATTCAAATAATTTAAATATAGTATTTTGTGGGCTTTTGAAATAAATTTAACACATAATACTATTTTGTAAGATCTAAAATATGGATAACATAGGCTAGAAAGTTTAGAAACTGACAAAAATGTATGTTCAATAGACTTAGACTTAAGATTGAAAGCATCAACAGAGATATTTAAAAATGTATATGAAAGAAGAAAGAAGGTAATAATGGACTTTTAAGAGAGAAAATTGATATTGAGTAAAAATAAAGCAGAAATAAAGCAAATATAAAGCAAATTATTTGAACGATTATTTCTATAAATTTTGTTTTTTCCATATTTTGATTCATTAATAAAATTCTAATTAAAATTAATATAAAGAGGTAAAATAAATTTATTATGAAAAATTGCTATTCACAGAAAAAAATTATTATAAATTTTAATGATCCACCCAACTAAAATTACTATTCACAAAAAAATCAATAACTGAAATTGATATGGCGGACTACGACCACCATAGCCGCCTTGGTATGGTGAGCTACCGCAACCATAGCCAAAACCGTCGTGAAAAGGAGAGTTTCCACTGTAATTGGGTGGGTTTCCAAGTTTCCACCGTAGCTTTTTCCATTAACTTCTAATGTGAAAGGTATTTCTGCCTCTACGGTTAAAGAGACTTCCACAGTGAAGATTTTTCTTCGTACCAGATTTTATTGCTTTTGATAAAACATTAGTTCTTTCAACTTTTTATGGTTTTGTTGGATCAAGTGAAAAAATGGTTTGTTGTTTAAATAAAATGATAAAGGTTAGATGAAGAAAATGATCTTTATTTTACTTGAAAATTTTTTTTTTGAAACTTATAATATAATCTATAAATTTAGAGTTTTATTTCTTATCTACTTAAAATATTACCATATAAATTAATTGACAACTCATTAGAAGAAGATCATGAAATTGGCCGTGATTGAAGGTTGAAGAACATACAAATAGCCTTATGTATATTGGAGTTGGAGAGGGTCGGCTTTCCGGCGAGTTAGTTTTGATACCGTTTTTTTCTTTCTCGACTAAGGAGATGAAGCCACGTATTGAGAAGACGTATTTTTCATATACTTTGTAGTTATCCAAAAATTCGGGTTTTATTTGGATTTAAAGTGACGAATCTGTTTATAATTACGGTATTTTGGCTTTCGTTTTAACAAAACTGATTGTTGACAAAAAAAATTCTCATAAAATTATAATGGGACAGTTTAATGATATGTGATTTCACTATTTATGTAATTTTTTTCTTTATAGTTTTTTATTTTAATACTATATAATTAAAATAAAATATTTGAGTTAACCAGGATAGTATAAAATTAACTGACTCAAAAAAAATTTGGAGTTATATGAACAATTATATATAGTTATTTGATAATTTTAATTTTGTAGTAGAAGAATATTGTCTTTCTAATTTAACACTTTAACCCAAACAAATATATTATCTTTGTACATTACCCTATTTTAAGTTAGTTCAAAACTTTAATCCATGTTTGCTACATTACATTGCATATAAATTTAACTTAGTTTAACAAAATAAAATTTATAATCCGGAAATTTTGTTTTTTTTTTCTTATCTCCAACAAAAACATTTATTAATAAAAACAAGAGATGGAATATCAATTGTTACCAAAAAAAAAAAGATGGAAAATTAATGTTTTTGAACGTTTTGGTCAATTGCTTTTTCTCGAAAATTGTAGAAAAAAAGTGAGCGAGAGAAAGCCCTAAAGACACCAAATAGTTATTGGCAGTCGTTTCGTCTTCTCCTTCTTCCTTTGAACATCGGAGTTTTCACCGACGAATCGAACTGTTTTTCTATTTCTCTCTACGATTCAGGTAACTTCTCTCCCGCCTCCATCCATCGTCTTCACTTGTATCTATCTCAATCCTTTGAATTCATCTTAGCCTCACGATTTCTACAATTTAATCAGTATTTGTTCAATTGATTCATTCCTAACTATTTTTCATTGATTCTTCTGATAAAATCTTGATTTCATAGAGATTATATTTTAAAAGATTATAACTTTGAGAGCCCTGCGTCTTATGCAGGTTTTTCACTTGGATTCAGAACAGCAAATTGTACTTTTGTTCTTATAGATAATTAGAAGACAAAGATGGATGATTGGGGTAAAGACTTTTACTACATTATATGCATTCTAGTTATGTTGTGTAAGAAAGATAAAGACTTGTCCACACTTTTTATGGTTTCAGAGACTGAAGAATTTCAACCAACTCCTGCAAAAGTCGAACTTAAAAGCAATTGGGATGATGAGGATGTTGAGGAGGATGTTGATGAGAATGACATCAAAGACTCTTGGGAGGAGGAGGAGGAGGATGATGATGAACCTACTCCTGTATTTTCTTTTTTTTTTTCCTTTTCAATTATTTGCATAATTTTGCAAAATTACATTTAAACAATTTTTTGTTTGTTACTGTAGGCAGCTGTAGTAAAGCCTGCTCCAAAGAAAGCTGTTGAAAAGAAGGGTAAATCTGTTGAAGCTCCTCCAAGAGAACCATCAAAGGATGAACCTTTTGATCCTATTGCTGACAAACTTCGCATGCAGAGGTATTGATTGTCACACTTTTATATTGCTTCTTCTGTTGGTTCTACAGTACCATAAGTCTCTTTTATTTTTAGGCTAGTGGAGGAAGCTGATTACGAGGCAACTGCTGAACTGTTTGGAGCAAAGACTGATGAAAAAGCCGTTGATGTTTTCATTCCCAAGTCCGAAAGCGATTTCTTGGAGTATGCTGAGATGATATCTCGTAAACTTGTACCTTATGAGGCAAATTCCCATATTCTCTCTTCCTTGTCTCTCTCTCTCTGCTATTTGATTAATTCCCCAATTGATTTTACATTGAATTTATGTTCTCTGTTTTTGCAGAAAAGCTTTCACTATATTGGGCTACTCAAAGCAGTGATGAGACTTTCTGTGGCAAATATGAAAGCAGCTGATGTTAAAGACGTTGCTTCCTCTGTTTCGGCAATAGGTAACGAAAAACTCAAGGCAGAGAAAGAAGCTGCTGCCGGCAAAAAGAAGACAGGTTACTTGAGTTAAAAGCATGTCTCTGTTTCTGAAATGATCAGTTTGATAATGGTTTTTTTTTAACTGTGTTTTTTTTAGGTAAGAAGAAACAACTGCATGTGGATAAGCCTGACGATGATCTTGTTTCGGGTCCTTATGGCGCCATGGACGACGATGATTTCATGTAAAAGAATATGGCTTGGAGATTGCACTTCTAATCCATAAGAAGAGCTTATATTACCTTAAATCATAGGTGTTTTCTTAATTATCTATTGAAGCAATACAAATTAGTAAAAAACAGAGTTGTCTTTTTCTCAGTTTTTCATTTGCTTTACTTTTCTTTTGGAAATTATGTAGTTAAGAAATTTTTTCTTTTTTTTTTTCTTTTGCAATCACATTTTTTTGGTAAGGCCGTGTTAGTCTTAATTGGAATCGTACGTTGGTAACCGTAAGAATTGACCAGTTTTCAGCTTTGGTTAAGTTGGGATTGAGATGATGGAAACGACCTCTTGTTGAAAAGTTGTTAAACTATGTTTTCAACCAAAAACAAAGAAGGATACAAGCTTTTTCTACTAGTTTCGATCAAATTGATTCCCTTGGGTCTCTTTGATAGTTAATTTCTAATGTCAATCATTGCAAGACAGCTTATATTACCTTCCTCTATGGGAACTTTTTTGTTTCCAAAAAAATTGTGCATACATATTTCGATGGTTATTAATTTTATCTATAAATAATTTCTATATAGTATGTGTTTTTCTGTCTCCACTCCTTGACAACATCGTCTACATTCATCAAAGGAAGTAATATGTCTTCGTCGTAGATCTGTAGACAATCTACTTCTAAACTTAGTCATGGACACAAGATGACAAGCTTGTTCCAAAAGGCCAGGAGCAGTTATTTAATTCTATTATAGATCATGTCTTCTTTCTCTAATTTGGAACTTTGAAATGTAACAGTCTCGGTGATCATAGAATGAAAATCTTCAGTTTTTCCTGAATTTTGATTCTTGTGAGAAAAATGATCAAAGTGACAAAGTCAATTATATAACGATATGTGACCGAGTTTTACGAAAAGCTAACAAATCCCCTCCTGAAAACGAATAAAAATTGGAGGCAATAGGAGACAAATAGATTGACAAAAAAAAACAGAAGCTTAAAGCTTGTTTTCAAAGGTTGCGAGCCAGTGGCATCATCTCACTTTAACCGCCTCTACTTCATAGACAAGCCACGAATTCTTAGGCACATCTTTCTTCTTCAATCCTTCCTTAGAGTATCTGTTTATATCACATCCAGAAGCAAGACAAACAAAAACAGGTTAGTTTTATAGTAAATATTATATTTGCTGATAGTGAATCATCAAAAGATTTAATCAACTGACATACCCAAGAGATGGTGGAATTATGAGTCTTCTCTTATCACCAACTCGCATCCCTGAGAATAAGAGATGCAGCTATATTACTTATAAAAAAAATATCAAGATTTATGAAATTATTAAAGCTCCTATACAATACCTTCAACACCATTGCTGAGACCTTTTATGACCTCTTCTCCACCTGCAAACAAACATTTTACTTTTGTCAAAAAAAGGTAAAACATAGTTTAATGTGTTTTAGGATGGTTGAAACAACAATAACAAAATATCTAAAATATTTTTTACCTAAGCGAAATCTTAATGGAGATTCTTCCAAGTTTGATTCAAACACTTTCCCAGTGTCTTTTAACTTCCCAGTAAAGAGTATGCTCACCTGACACAGCCAAACCGGACTTGAGACATCATCATCCATATTGCATATGACTAAGAAGTATATAGATGTAAAAAAAACTACTCACCTTTTTCCCTTGAACAGCTACTTTACCATCTGACTTCCCTTTTTCAATCTCTTCAACTGTCACCTCATTTGGAGAAAGCTTTGATTCTGGTAATTTCTTAGTACTAGCTTCTTTCTCCATGTTCCTATTCATTATGGAAATAAAATCTTATTGGAGAAATCTATTAAACAAAAGAGAGACAACTCTCTAGCAGAAGCTTGTCTCAGAACCACCATATATATTAACTGAAATTTCTACCTAAAGACTATGTAAGATATGACTCACTTTTCGGTAGCTTGTTTCTTCCTCTCTCTAGTCTCTTCTCTCCTCTCTTTTTTCCTCTTTTTCTTTGATAGAGTTACATCAGTTGATGATTCTATTGCTCTGGTTATGTGCGAGACAATGGTAATGTTAACTGAATCATGGATATCAACAAATTAACATAATCAATTCAGTTGTAATATAATACACCACTTTACTTGTCAGTCTCTGGCTTCTTCAGAGTTTCAGGAATATCTTTCTCCTCTTCTTCGTCTGTGTTAATAACAACTGGTTCCTTGTTTCTTTTCTTCTCCTTCTTCTTCTTCTTCTTCTTCGAAAGTTCATCAACGTCACCAGATGGTTTATCCTCCCTGACATATGTATTAGTTAACAAAAGGAAACCATACTAATAAATAACACTAACACCTGTCTGTGGTGAGTGAAGGCTTTCTTACTTTTTATCCTTGGACTTGTGTGTATGAGTTGTTGTTGCTTCTGATGTCTTCTCACCATTTTCCAAAGTCGAACTTCTAGCCTTTGACCTCGTGACCCTTGAAGGCAAAGGAACCTCTGAAGAAAGGACCTTCGGGGTCTTGTGGTCATCATCGCTGTCAAGTATTTCTACAGAGTCCTCCTCTTTGGCATCAGAATCTGAATCAGAGACTTGAAACTTCTTCCTTAGTCTTTTACTTCTCTTCTTTGCCTTTGTTTTAGCTACCCTCTCCTTAACAGTCACTGAAACAGAGACAATATATGGAAGTACAGTACCGTAAATAAACACTGTGAAACTCTAAAACCAATTTCAGATAAACATAAAGTATTAAATATGTGAATTCTCCATGAAAAGACGCTAGAACAGAGAATCAACCTTAACTACATCTGCAATAAACATACAAAGACCAATGATATTATGATACTAGGAGGCTAAGAAAAAAAGCACAATAACTAGTCTCAAGTGTATACAAGTAACTCTGAAGATTACAGCTAACAGTTCCAAGTTAAAACATATAAGTATAAAGAAAAAAGAAACATACACTCATCATCGTCGGTAGAAGATGGACGATCATCATCATCATTAATGAAACTATCACTGTAGTCATAATCATCACTGCTACCTTTCTCCACGTCTGTGTCAACAATGTCTTCTCCAAACGACTCCCTTTGTTTTTTTTTTGAAAATTCAAGTCAAGGGAAGATACATACCACCAATACGAACAAAATCACAATTAATAAAACTTAGAAAAAAGGATACGACTCGTCATCATTTAGGCTCAAACCGGCGGCGCTAGTCCTTCCGAGGAAGTAGCCGGTGAGGTGAACACTCCTAGGACCGATGACAGAGAAGATAACATCCTCGGATTCTTGAAACTCGATGTTGAGCTGGCAAGAATCGACTTTTTCAGGAAACAGGACGCATAAGAAGAGTGGGCTTTTGTTCCCGACGTTACACTGGAGAATGCTTCTGTTAGTTCCCGTACTGGTAAGCCCCAGTGTCGCCTGAAAGATTTAAAAAAATAAGTGGGGGGACCTGATTGCAAAATCTGAGAGTTTAGGGGGCGGAAAGTAAAAAGACCTGGGAGAGGTGGAGTCTTTTGGCATCGTTAGTGGTAGAAGACTTGAGAGTGAAAGGCTTTCCTGGCTTCACTTCAACTCCTGCAAACACACAATCATCGGCAAAATTAATGTTTGATAGATGTTTTGAGAAATAAAAAGAAAGGGAAGGATGAACGAACCCCAGAAAGCCATTGAATTTTGATGAAAGAGAATCGTAAAGGCGACAGTTTGTGTTCTGTGGCGAGGTTTTATACTGGCCTGGGTTTTATTTATTGCCGCCCTAATTTATTTGGGGGGTTTTTAATTTACACCAATGTTCTGAAAATCGGTGTAAGAAGTGCCTAAATGGCAAATTAGTATTTTTCCTATAAAATCTGATTTATGCTATTTAAATTGGTTTAAACCATTAAAAAGGATTAAAAATTGAATTGATTTAAGACAATCTAATCAATACTATTAAGTTTCTTAAATCAAATAATAGTATTAGTTTAAATCCACAAATTTAATTCATTAAAATATTTTATAATTAAATATTAAAATTCAAATATCTATGTAAATGTAAAATATATAACTATAAACTATTAATCGTTAATCTTCTATTAAGTATGTAATTTTTGCCTAATTTTTTTCTGACCAACCTAATGATTTTTTAACATTAACAAAATCTATTTAAAGTGATTTGTAAAAAAATAAATAAAAGGAAAAGATAATTTAATTCATTGAAATTTGACCAATTTAATGAATCAAAAGAAAACACCTCTTGCATTAAAAAAAAAAAAAAAAGAGCACCGAATCAAAAGAATCAAATGCGCCGTTACGAGACACCACATTCCAACGTCATTACTCTTCTTTTAATAAAGTGTTCATTATCCCTATATAAAGGGAACACATTTTTACTATTTTCTTCCTGGTCCAGAAAATAAAAAGGCCCAAGACAAGAAGAAGACGCAGAGTTGGTGGTGGTCGAGATCCGGCGCCGACGGGTCTCCTCCTCCTCCTCCAGTAATGATGATGATGAAGATTCCGAGCGGTGTTGTCGCTTCAGTCATTGCCTTCTCCACCGCTGCTCTCTCTTCTTCCTCCTCCGCTATTCCTCCCGTCTCCCCAAAGGTTTCCCTCTTTTTCTTTTTTTAGCATTTGCGATTACAGATCTGCTCTTGTCTAATTGTATGCTCCGGTTCTCATATTAATTTGAAATGAATGAGCAGGGCTGGGAATCGAGGAAGACGGAGAAACTGGAGCCGAGGTTTGATGGGCTGAGGTTTATAGAGACACTGGTCACAGCACACAGATAGAGATTCATTTTATGACTTTGGCCTTGGGTGATGCAAAAGCTTTGACACAAAGCGTGAGTGCTCTCACTTCGGGTCTTCTTCTCTTTTGTCTTGTTGTCTTCTATTTACCAAAACAGTCTTACTTTTTACAGTTTTCATTTGTGTACTGAGACTTGTATCATTATTATTGGTTGCCTACTTTGCTTCAAGGGTTACGCTACATTGTTGTGCATTTAGTTGAATGAGCCAAACATGAATAGGAGTGGCATTTATTTCATGTTCAGTTCTGTTAACATGTAAGAGCTTATTCATGTAGTTGTTTACGATGATCCAAAATCCAACACCTTGCATATTTTAGTTTTCTAACTTTCTGTTGTTGTTTCATTCGCTATTGATAAAACATTTTTTCAAGTATTTGTGATTTTCCATATTTGAACAATAGATTTTTCCAACGAATAGAATAGTCTCCTTCTACCCAACCAATTATTTTAGCTAGTTTTGTCCTTAAAGTCGTGTATTTGAATGTTTGATAAAGAAGTTCGAATAAAGTGAATTCACATACATATTTCAAAACTGTTTAACGTTAGGTTAACACAGATTTGTGACAGACTTTCATCATCCCAATCCTCTCGAACTCGTCTCAGCCTCCCTTGCCTTGTTTCATCCTGAAGTACAGTCTTAACTTTAACTAAGCTTTCACAAGACAATATATAAGGGTAAACGGCAATCCTCAAAATCAAGTCATGTGTTTAATTTATACATCAAGTGAATACATTCAATCTAAAGATTAAATTAATTTATTTTTCATGAGTTTTAGATGATTTTGTATAAATAGGAGAGTATAAATGTATAATATATTTTTTGTTAGACTATAATAGAATCTTACATAAAGGGTATGGTTTAAAAGTGGTACAAGATTGTTTAGCTTAACCACAAGTAATTTTTTAGATAAGATCCCTGTGTGCACAAAGAAAGAAGATAAGATCCATGTACAAAAACACGGCCGACACATCCAGAAATCCGGTGGTTAAACGTTCGGCAGCTCATGAACATTGTGATTTGGTATTAATGTGCGAATTAGAGTATCTCCAAAAGAAACTCTATAACTTCAAATATAGAGTTTTTTGCTCTCTAAAAAAGAAACTTTAAAACTCTAAATTCACTCCACAAAACTTCAAATTTGACGTTTCATATTTTTATTTGCAATTTGATCCTTATAATTAATTACATATCACATTTATAATTTATAATTATTTTTTGTCTATAATTTTAATCCTTAAAATTTTATATCTCATAATTGTTTCAGATTTGTTTTTATATATTTTAAAACAAAATATCACATTGTATAATAATTATGTCTTCATGTACCCTTTTAAACAAAATTATTAAGTTTCTTTTGTAGTATTCTTGTTGTCTAATTCAAGTTTTAAAATAAATTTATAAATAAAAATGCATAATTAAATATTAAAATACAAACAAAATACCACATTATTTCATAAAATTATTATGGCAATAAGTTTATGAAAATGTGATATTTTGTTTGTAGTTTAATTTTTTATTATGTATTTCTATTTATAATTTTATCTTTTAGTGTAAGATTTTATTAATTAATATTTCTGTAATACTTTTATATATGTGTTAGTTATTTATAAAAGTTTTATGAATTTACATTTGCCATGATAAATACAAGGACCATAGAGTAAAATACAAATAGTTTTGAAATGATGTTTGAAGTTTTACTTTTGAAGAATAACACTTTGAAACTTCAAATATAGAGTTTTACAAACTCTAAAATAGAGAGTCTTTTTGGAGTTGCTCTTAGGCAGATAAGTACGAAATTCTTAGGTTTCTTTCTGTTCTAAAGTTCAAAATCGATCAGAATATGATTAACAAGATTGTAAGTCAAAACGTTATTTAAACGCGAAAATATGTATTTTGCAGAAAAAATCAATGGCAGTCGCATTATGTAGGTAGTTGTTGAAAATTCTAATAACTTTTTGTTGAAAAGGATAATGTAATTACATATAAATATTGAGTAATAAGGGTAAGTTAGCAGGGCATGCATCTAACTCGGATCTAACTGACTGAAAACCAGAACACAACCACTAGACTCGTTGATACTAGTTTTTACTGTCTACATTAACTATTTATTATATATACTTAAAATAAACTGAAAATATTCTTTGATTGATCCTCGATTAATCTCTAATTTTTCTAGGTCCAATCCGAACGTACGAGGAACCTTAAGTAGTTTCCGAACATTGACCACACCAGATCCGACCTTGACTTTCCATGATCCTCTTCTCCGATGATTCACTTGAACTTTACTTTAGACAAGCGTAGAAACTTCAAGTATTCTTTTAACCCAAGATGTACCAATCTCTTTGTTGATGATGTCTGAAAGAGGATGAAAGGAACACTATTTCACCAGTAGTTAAGCCCTCCATTAATTGATGCACAATACTCTTCAGAAACCTTATCAAAACTCGATGAAAAGCTCCAAATCAGCATACTCAACCCCAATCAACAACATTGCCTTAAACCTATGCTCAATAGTAACTTTATATTACAAAGCATGGATTTAAACCTACTTGAAAGTTGGAACAAGTAGCTGGTATTATGAAAGTTCTCATAGCTTCTTATATTTTTAACTAAAAGATTTTATGTATTTCAAAATACTTTAAAATCACTTGTAATAACTATGGATTTCAAAGTAGTTTATGACTATTAGATTTTAAATAAGTTTATAGTATTCATGTTCGAATAACAATATATTTGTTATTTTAAAATACTTAAAACCCTAAGTTGAATACACCTCTAAATATATTACCATGCAAATAAATAGCAAAAAATTTAAAAGTTCAAATACCAGACACTTTGTTTAAGGTTTTAGCTAAATTATACATCAATCACATCAACTAATTTTGATGATATAAGTGACACATAATCTAATAATATGTACAATGAAGCTCTTAAAAGTTTATTTCAAATGTTGAGTAGGCTCAATGAGCCTGTTGAAAACTTTTTAAAAATTGATGTAGGTTACTTTTTGTTGAACAAATTCAACATGTTGAAAATATATGAGGTATGATCAACAATGTTGACTTGGTCTAGTTTAAACTACACATTTTAAAAAGTGCTAGCGAAAGTGAGCAGTTTCTTTTAAAACAAAAAATAATATTAATATATGCACCAATATTATTGGTTGCTTGGATTTACAGGTTTTAATTATACCCTACTTAATTAAAACAAATTATCTTATATCAAAAAATATCTTGTAGAAAACAAATTAATACCAAAATTATATGTTTTGGTTCTCTATAAATAGAGACTTGATTCATTTGAATTAGATATAGAAATTATCTATTTTAACAATAGTATTATCATTATGTTCTTAGAAAATAATATTTTGTATCAAATGGTTCGAAAATATTTATTGTGGCAAAAAATAAATTACAATTTTTTAAGTTTGAGTTATTATGATTTTTGAAAAATATTTCCTACATTTTGGTTCACAAAATACGTTATAAAAGAAAAATAAAAATAAAAATGATTGGGTATGTGTTTAATTTTGTTAAAATTATTGTAAAAGTTGACAAAAAACCTATTGTAAAAGTAAAAGTAAAATGAATATGTAGAAGAAAGAAAAGATGATATATAATGTTAAAAGTGTACATTAGGGTGTTGAATAACTACAACCATTATACATGGTTTAATTTTAAACTGATTATCAACAAAAGAAAAAATACAGGCCACTGAGGTTTATGTTTTCATGCAAAGAAACAAAAGTCGAATAAAAGGAACAGATCACTTAGATTACTATGGAGTAGTCCTAGCAAGCCATCGTTGCAGCATGTCACTATAGAAGCTTGGCTTTCGATATCTGAGAGAGGATATCATGTTTCTAACATGGTCTAATTTTAATCATTTGAATGTCATGAATACAACAACAAAGTCTTAAAGACAATACAAAATAGTCATTTTTAAAATAAAAAAATAAAACATAAACATAACTATTTATAAATTTTAATTATTTTAATAAAAATTAACCATAAAGATACTCAAAATGGATAACATTTTATCTAATATAAAAAGAAATATTTATCTTTCTCTCAATGTGTAGAAATATTTATATTCTTGTTGTGGTATTTTAATCATAGTGCTTGCTCTCTTCTTGCTTTGAGGTAATCTTAGGTTTTTATGCAAAGTTAGAATCTTCGTCCTTTTTAGGTAATCTTAATTACGTTGTTTACATTGAAGGAATATGGATTAATACAAAACATTGCAAAACTAAGAACTATAATTGAAGAACTACAATGGAAATATAACTTTTGTTATTTAAAAGAAAAATAAAATTTAGTATATATAATGAGATTGTTTCCATTTAGTTGGTTTTTAATAATTTTATAAAATAAACCGAATCGATAAAATGATTGTGTTTTGTTTAAATTTTTATTTTCACAAAAGAATCTTTTTAAAGAAAATAGTGATGTTTTACACTTGACATCTACATCAACAAATTAACTAATGTATCTTCCATATTAGTAGAATTAGCAGATTTAATAATTGATGTGGCACTTTATGCATGATTCTGCCAAAAACTAAAAAGAAATATGTGTTTTTTCATTCAAAAATTTAGATATTTATATGATAATATATTTAATGTATAAACTAAAATGTAATAATAGTTTGGGCATTTGATGTCAAAAATAATAATAATCATAATATGGGCATGATTTAACTGTTTTTTAATATATCTATCTTATGAAAACAAAAACATTTTCTTGGACCCAAACTTTTTAAGGATTTTAAATTAAATACACCCCTCTATTATAATGTAATTATGGAAACAATATTATACTAATGTCTATATTTTCAAACAACACAACAATTAATCTTGTGTTCAAACAATATAAAACAATGTAACTTTGAGTAAAGTATTCAAATAATATATGACAAATAAAATAATTAACATAAGTATATTTTATTTTTACATTTAGATACTACAAAATAATTTAATTGGTATGAAACCAATTAAATTAGTGAATCGATTTATTTCTATGTGAATAAATAAAAATACATTCACTTAAATTTTAAAAATATTTCATACCTCTTATTAAAACATAACTATTTCCTTGGACCAAATTTTCTATAAAAGTTTATATTAAATACATCATATGTGATAAAGTAATTATGAAAACAATATTATACTACTATATTTTTTTCACAACAGCATAATAATTAATCTTGTATCCAAAAATATAAAACTTTATAATTGAATAAAAAATTCAAATAATTTATGAAAAATCAAAATAGTTAAATAAGTATAATTTATTTTTGCAGATTTAGATACTACAAAATAATTTCAATCATTATAAAATCAATTAAGTTAATAGAATTTGATTTATATTTTCAAAAATAAATATTTACATTCATTTAAATTTCAATAAACTTTCATATTAAATTAGATACTATATATAAATAAATATCAATAAATTAATATCAAATAAATTGACATCAAGTAAATTCAAAAATTTATCAAAATATATCATACAGATAATCAAATAATATACAAAATTTTATTAAAAATTCATAACGGAATGAGTTGAAATGAAAAAATAAAACTACTATCTTATAAAATTTAATATTTAATAAATAAAAAATAATATAATTACATATATAAATATTAAAATACACTAAAATTAAAGTGTTAAAATATATTGATTTCGTAAATTATATTTTGTTTAAAGATGTTTTCGCGATTTTAAAGTCTATTGAAATAGTTTATATTATTAGAAATAATATGCATGTCGTGAAGATCCGATGAAAAAAAAAAAAACACAAAAATATTATATGAATGTTTATTTGTTGTTCCGCGTGAAAAAAGCGGTTAGATGATACACTTCAATTAGAATGTTTATTTGTTTATCACTTGTTAACAAAATTCGTTTGGCGAAATCTCTACTTATATTCATATATGCTTTTGTTGGGTCAATTTGTTTACCAGTAAATCAAAAATAATTTCATAAAATTGTATAAGAAACAAAGCTATAGCATGCTATATAGTTAATTGAATAAAATTTACATACATTTTAATTAATTGTATATTTAAATTTTGTTTTAGAATTGAAATATATAGAGCATAAAATATTTATATTAAGTGTAATTAATATGATATATATGAACAAAAAAATGTATTTATATTTCTATATGTTAGCAACATCAGTTATTTTTTTTTGTCAACATCTAAAAACAATATATTGTTTATTTAAGTAACATAATAATTTAATAATAGCCACTACATAAATATAAATATATATATATATATATATATATATATATTATACATTGAAAATAGTTATATTTTACAATAAATCTAACAAAAAAATTATGAAAATGTTCAATATATATTATGTGAACACAAATGCCTAAAACTAATTATAAACAAAAATATCATTTGATTATAATATGAACCAAATAATTTGCAAGAGAAACTACATATAAAAATTATAATAGCCATTACATAAAAATAATATATAAACATTATACATTGAAAATAAATATATTGTACAATAAATATAAAAACTACGAAAATGTTCAATATATATATAGACAAATTCCTAACACTAGTTAAAAATAAAAACATTAATTTGAATACAATATAAACCAAATAATTAGCAAGAAAAACTACACAGAAAAAATATAATAATGTTAATTGAATCACATAAAATAAATATTATATAGATAAAAGTTCTTTTAACACTAAACATATATAAATAATTTATAAAATTTATTTAATCAATTTAAAATAAATCCATGCTGTCGCAGAGGGATTGATCTGTTAAATGAAAACACTACGGGAAAAGTCACTTTAGAACTAATAGGAACCATAGATAAAATATACTTTCTATGTTTCAAATGTAAGTAGTTTACACTAAAATTATTAATAAAAATAATTATACAGAATAATAATATTCAGTTAATAAATTTAACCAATTATGAAAAATCTGACATTATTTTTATATCTAATAAATGTAAAAATTATCTAATATGTAAAAACTAATTACATTTTTTTTAAAAAAAAAGTTTCCTAAAACTACTTACGATGAGAAAGAGGAGTACTATATAAAAAAAGATTGAGCACTATAAGAACAACACTATCATCAGCTTATTAGGAATGCTGGAATACAAACTACTAAGGGAAATTTTCAAAATACTATTTTGAAGGTATCATTATTTATCTTTACCACCAATAAAACAATTGATTTCAAACCGGTAGCCATTGATTTTCACCTACTTTACTTGTTTCTAGTTTCAGCTCTAATTTGCCATCCAAAATAATGTATTTTTTTTGTCAGCATCCAAAATAATGTATTTATTATTTTTATTTTATGATTCTTTACTAGTTAATTATAATAATATAAATTATGGAAAATATTATATAGATGATTCTATCAATGATAATTCTACATATTTTATAAAGTTTTTTTTTTGAAAAAACATATTTTATGAAGTTTCACGTTTGTCAGCATCACCAAAAATCATATTATGTGATCTATGTTGTACTGTTTTTCTTAATGCATAATTTAGTTTTCGAATTGTTTTGAAATTCAATTTTCAGTGCAAAACTATTAATAAATATTTGTAAAACCAATGGATTAAAGGAGCTTTCACATTCATATTTTGGTTAAATATAATTTTATATTTATTGATTGATGGACAATCAAGCAGTTTGTTGTCCTTTAAAGAGCTGAAGTAAACGACTCCGTTTCAGTTACTTATCTGCGGAGAATGAGATTACAAACCAAGCCTTGTCTACAGTATAAACTAAAAACCGCGTTATACTTATTTTTTTTTTCCATAGACCCAAACACTCCCAAATTACTTTTCCTCGACTCAAATTCAAATCGCTCCTCTCTCTCTCTCTCTCTCTCTCTGGCTCCGTCAGATCTATTCCTGCCGGCGTAAAATTCTCCCGACGGAGGCATCAGATCTTGCCGATCTGTTCTAGCTGCTACCGCGTCCTCACCGGAGCCTTGGAGAAAAGAGCAAGTAGAGAAAGATGGAGAATCTGATATCTCTGGTTAACAAGATACAGAGAGCTTGCACGGCTCTAGGAGACCATGGAGACTCTAGCGCCCTACCTACTCTCTGGGATTCCTTGCCTTCCATCGCCGTCGTCGGTGGTCAGGTTTAACTCTCGATCCCCTATGCTTCAAGATCCATCTCACGAATTGTGATATTGTGTAGATTTGAGATTCTCGAGCCCTAAACTTGGTTTGAATAGTCTGTACTATGTGTTATCTTTGCAAGCCGTTGTGATTGTGGAGTGTGGACTTGGCTTTGACTTGGATATTTTTGTCACTATTCTGTCTTAAAATCATTGAAGATTTGATTTGGTTTTTAGAAATTGTATATATGCTATTTTAGGCGGCGTTAGTTTTATTAACTATCTTTGTTGCGTTTACAGAGCTCTGGGAAGTCTTCAGTTCTGGAGAGCATAGTGGGAAAGGACTTTTTACCCCGTGGATCTGGTAATCTAATCACCCTTCTTTCCGAGCTTTTTATAATGAAATCGCTTGTTATAATCAGTTAGGGAAAACTTTGTGTAGGTATCGTTACACGAAGGCCCCTTGTCTTGCAGTTGCAAAAGATTGATGATGGAGCTCGTGAGTATGCTGAGTTCCTTCACCTCCCGAGGAAAAAGTTCAGTGATTTTGGTGGGGTTTGCTTCTCTCGTTTGTTTTTTGAGCTTCATATATTTCGTTTGATTTTGCTTACCCTTAACCACCTCTGTAGCTGCTGTGAGGAAGGAGATTCAAGATGAGACTGACAGGGAGACCGGACGCAGCAAGGCCATTTCTAGTGTACCCATTCACCTTAGCATCTACTCTCCCAATGGTTTGTATATTACTCAATTGCTTCTTCTTTTTTCCCTTTTGGAATGTCGTTTTGCTAAACTTTTTGTCCTCTTTTTTATGTGTGCAGTTGTCAACTTGACACTGATTGATCTTCCAGGTCTTACAAAAGTTGCTGTTGGTAAGTCACATTTACTGCACTCCTTTGCAGAAATAGTAGAGCAAGGAGTTTAGGTCTATTTCTCTAGCTATGGAGAATCACACAAATAGATTTTATTTTTTACCATAAATAGTTTATTTAGCATGACACGACAAACTTCTTTTGGTTGATGCAGAGGGACAATCCG
This sequence comes from Raphanus sativus, assembly GCF_000801105.2. NCBI lineage: Eukaryota > Viridiplantae > Streptophyta > Magnoliopsida > Brassicales > Brassicaceae > Raphanus > Raphanus sativus. Next base: position 32,055,435 of record NC_079514.1, on the reverse strand, counting down.
AAAATATAGTGAAGGACATTGAAAACATGGTCCGGTCTTACATTGAAAAGGTAATAGGAAATCCTTAGTCTCAGACCCTTTATGATCTTATCGACAGCTTATTGCCAGTTTAAATGCATAACTTTTTTTTCCCAACATTCTTTTTTATTTCTGTGGTGCAAACTAGTTGACATGATTCGGTTTTATGTTTTTAATCAAATTTCCTTACAGCCCAACTGCATTATTTTGGCAATTTCACCTGCAAACCAAGATCTGGCTACCTCAGACGCAATTAAAATTTCCCGAGAAGTTGATCCATCAGGTAACTATTTTGCAAACCATTCATTTGCCACCAAAGATATAAGACGTGTTATGCTATCACCTTGTGTCTTATACTCGTAATCTTTACAGGGGAGAGAACATTTGGTGTCTTGACAAAGATCGATCTTATGGACAAGGGGACTGATGCAGTGGAAGTAAGTGCCTTACCAAATAATACTGTGCATGGAATGCGTTGCAAATACAGATCGATTTTAATCTTTTTTAGTAGATAAAAGCTAATTATTGTAGTAACATAATATAGATGGTTTCTCATTAACCGGGTATTGTGTTCACTGCTACTCACCTAATGATGTTTTTTTGCTCAGATTTTGGAAGGGAAATCTTTTAAACTCAAATATCCATGGGTTGGAGTTGTCAACCGCTCCCAAGCAGATATTAACAAGAATGTTGACATGATTGCGGCTCGAAGAAGAGAGAGGGAGTACTTTTCCAATACTACAGAGTATAGGCACCTTGCACCTAGAATGGGTTCCGAGCATTTAGCAAAGATGCTCTCCAAGGTAAATTTGTTAGGACTGGTAATAGGAGTTTCTCTAGAGTAGTAAGGACCGAAGGCAACTGTGCTTAGGAAGCGAACACAACCAGAAAATTGGATATAAGTATCACAAGAACCTACTAGGAAACTAGGAATTTTGTGGCAATATGCAACCATAAGCTGTTGCGGTTTAAACAGAGTCTTATTGCAACACTGTTTTGTTATTGTTTGAACAGCATCTAGAACGTGTGATCAAGTCAAGAATTCCAGGCATCCAGTCGCTTATTAACAAAACAGTGTTAGAGCTGGAATCTGAACTTAGTCGCCTTGGAAAGCCTATTGCAGCTGATGCTGGGGTAACATTTTGTATTCTTTTTTACTTTAATTTGTATTCTCTCTTAGATATCAAGATTTAATTACTGTTTTGGTGCAGGGGAAGTTGTATTCAATAATGGAGATATGTCGGCTCTTCGATCAAATATTCAAGGACCATCTCGATGGAGTGTATGTTTTGGCCATTTTGCTGCTGCTACTATTTATAAAATTAAACCAGGAGTGGTTATAGTGTCTGAGTTTTATATGACTATTAGCCAAATTAAAATTCAAAACAAAAATATATTTATAATCTGGTGCCAATGGGTAATGATGACACAGGCGTGCTGGTGGTGAAAAGGTGTATAACGTGTTTGATAACCAGCTTCCGGCCGCTCTGAAGAGACTTCAGTTCGACAAGCAGCTAGCAATGGACAACATCCGCAAGCTGGTCACTGAGGCTGATGGTTACCAGCCTCACTTGATTGCCCCTGAGCAAGGTTACCGTCGTCTCATTGAGTCTTCTATTGTGTCCATCCGAGGCCCTGCTGAAGCATCTGTTGACACTGTACCAACTCTAACTTGCATCTTTGAAACAACACAAAAAAAAGGCAATAAGTGTCTTTCCGGTAATATTTTAAATCCTTTTCTTGTTTTAATATTGCTAGGTTCATGCGATATTGAAGGATCTGGTTCACAAGTCTGTGAATGAGACGGTGGTACGTTCTCTTCTTCTTTTAGTAATATAATATCAGGACTTTTTATACTTCTGTCCAGTGTTATAGAGAAGTTGAATATGTGCAGGAATTAAAGCAATACCCAGCTCTGAGAGTGGAGGTAACAAACGCGGCCATAGAGTCGTTGGACAAAATGCGAGAGGGAAGTAAGAAAGCAACACTGCAGCTGGTGGATATGGAGTGCAGTTACCTCACTGTTGATTTCTTCAGGAAGCTTCCCCAAGATGCTGAGAAGGGTGGTAACCCCACGCACTCCATTTTCGACCGTTACAATGATTCCTATCTCAGAAGAATCGGTAAAGTCAAAAAGCATATCCTTTATATGTTTATATTCCGATGCGGTATCTATATATATTTTCTACCTCACTCACACCCTTTCACATCTGGCAACAGGATCCAATGTTCTGTCTTATGTGAACATGGTATGTGCTGGACTGCGGAATTCAATCCCCAAGTCCATCGTCTACTGCCAAGTCCGAGAAGCCAAGCGCAGCCTCCTCGACCACTTCTTTGCCGAGCTCGGTACCATGGACGTAAGTTCTTCTCTCTTCCGTTTTGTCTTTAGGTGTAACTAACATCTGTACTTAACAAAAACTGCTGGTGAATTCCATTTTCCAACAGATGAAGAGGCTCTCGTCGCTTTTGAACGAAGATCCAGCGGTGATGGAGAGACGCAGCGCCATATCTAAGCGGCTGGAGTTGTACCGAGCTGCCCAGTCGGAGATCGACGCTGTCGCTTGGTCCAGGTGAAACCGGCATCATATGCCCACTGTTTTGCTTGGTTCTGGTCGGTGTGGTCCAGACCCGGAAGAAACATTTATAGGTTATGTAATTTTTATAAGATGGTATTCCGTGTCGTTTATTACTACATCACAATGTTTCTTCTGCTGCCTCTTTGTTTGTGTTCGTTTTTGGTCATCACCCATGTGCATGAGCTCTTGACATATTCATGACATTTGCTTTGTTATATATCTTTATTTTTGGGTGTGTTATTTTTTGTCATCTTTTTTTTTTTTTTTTTTTTTTGTCATCTGTCATCTTTGAATTGATGTTATATAGATAATCATTTCATCCCAAACTAAGTTGGAATAATCATCAAAATAAAATTACCAATAGGCATGAGTGTTTGGAGGCACCGTTGGTTTTGCGATTTGGATTTTCGGTATACTCATAAGTTTTAACAATTTTTTTGGTCGGATTCAGTTTAGTATCAGATTATAACTGATATCTAGGATCTTCATATTATAAATAACACTTATAGAATTAACAAAACATAAATTATTCAAAAAACTAATTTTTAATCAATTAAACTATTTAAACTAACAAAAAAGTATTTAAAATGACAGTTAAAACAAACTTCAAAAATCTTTATTTTGTTCGTCATCTAGAAAATTATATTAGCATGAAAGAGGCACAACAGCCAGCAAAGACATCAGTATTTTTTTGTGGCCATCTATTATTATCTTTTCGGACTCTGCCTCCGCTCACAGAAAGAGAGAGATGGCGAGTTCTATTTATTCAATCTCTCAAGCGCGATGTTTCATCGCTAACAATGATAGTCACAAATCAAACCCATGGCTTTATCAATCATCGCTGAGCTCCAACGGTATTATATTTTCTTCAAAGCATCCTCGTCCACTATCTTCTTCCCCTGCTTCCGTCGTAGACACTGATGAAGACGACAACAGCCTGAACTTCAGGTGCCTTCTTGCCTCTCTTGATCGATTACAATGGAAGTCTCTAGCTACAGAGACACTAAAACTAACCTCAGGAATATGAATGTGTTGAACAGTGGTTGCAGAGGGTGCGGGAAGGAGGTGAAAGAGAATGGTTGCAACGGCGACGGGCGGATTCAAGGAGGCATTGCTACTGTCCCTGGCTTCGGTTGGTGGCCCATTAAGGCATACCGGCCTTGTCCGGGGTTTGTGGAGGCCGGAGGTAGATATCGCCGCATAGGGCAGAGCATGGACGAGGTTGCCTTTGGTCGTGGTGACTCTAAATCCACCACTTGAGTTGTACGTAAGGCAGTAGTATGATACAATAAATATATGCGTGTTCGTACAATGTAATGGAAAAGGTAAAGAGTGGCGAGTAAACGAACCAATCTCTTACCGTCAATAAGATGATTGCATTCGAACATATCCAGATATATAAAAGAATTGGTAACCCCTAAAATATTTTGCACAGAGAAGTTTAAATATGTTGAGAAAAACTCCCTAATAATATTTTTTCGTGTAGTTAAGATAAGAAGTAGACAAGTGATGTTTAAATAGTTTTTGTATATCAGAAAATGGATTTTCTACAGAAGATTTGTATCTGGAGACTCTTGGAATGCTTATAAAACTCTTTCTTAAATGTGTTTTTCTCTCTCTTTTTTTCTTTTATTTTTGTTTCTGTTTTTGTGTTTGGTGATTATAGGTGAACCAAGCACCTCTATTTATATTAGTGAAAGAGTCTACTGCATGATTTTAGTGTACTCTTTATTCTTTAACCATATTTTTCATCCTAATCGACTTCTATACAGTTTTTTTGGACTTCTTGAGTTTAAGTTCTTTTATGAACTGATTAATCTTGGGCTAATGAGAGATTGCTCGACAAATATCCCTTTTCTCAACGTAACTCAAAATTTTCATTATGACGGTACTTCGACAACAATTTTTAAACTTCTTGATTGATAACACCTTGTTAAAAATCTAACCAGTTTTCATATGTGTGTACTTTTTGGATTTAGTAATGTCGGATATCGATGTGCTTGAGCGAGATGCAAGATTGAATTCTTTGCTAGGTGAACAATTCTCATACCTGATTGTCACATAGCATAATGTATTTGTCTTTCTTTACTTCCAACTCAAGTGAGAAGTTCTTCATCCATAAAATATCTTTGCACTCTTCAGTTGCTACGATGTACTCTGTTTTCGTAATGGATAAGGCAACAAACTTTTGTAGTTTTGATTGCCACGAACAATTTCCCCTGCAAAGGTGATGACAAATCCTAAAGTTCATTTCTTTAAATCTTTATCATCAGTCCAATATGTATTGGTGTAAGCCTTCAACTCAAGTTTTCTAGCCAAAATATAGACATCTTTTTTGTTCTGCGTTGTAAATAGTGAATGATCCATTTAACTGGTTTTTAATGTTCATTTCCTGAATTGGTTAGAAAGCGACTCATAACTCCTACTACATAGGTTATATCAGGTTTGGTACACACCATAGTAGACACGAGACTGTCTACTAGTGATGCATATGTCATAGTCTTTATTTTCTATTTTTCTTTCTCACTTATCGGAATTTTCTTCGAACATAACTTAAAATATCTAATAAGTGGAGTATTCATTGGCTTTGCTTTGTACATGTTTTATATTTCCAATACTTCTTTGAAATATCTAAAAAATAAAAATATTGAAGACAAATATGTTATCATGTAACAATACAACCAATCTTTTCATAATATCATTTTCTAACTTCCATATTTTATATGAATTTATGTTTGCAAAGAGAATAAAACAAGTCGACTCGATACTGAGAAAGAGTCCAAAATATGATATTCACAACTCAATTCAATTCATGAAATGTTAGTTTCGAAATTATCTATGGAGCCTTTATAATTGCAATAAACTAATAAAACGAGCCAAATACGATAGTCAGAATTCAATTCATGAAATGTTAGTTTACAAACAGTATTAGACAGAATGCAAATAGCAACGAATATCAAATAAAGTGAGAAGACAAGAGCAGCAGATGCTAGTAATATCACAAATGGATCGACTTCATCCTCATTTACACCAGTTTTGGCTGTACAAACTGATTTACTTTACACGAACAAGTGAACGATGATTGTTCTTGTTTACCCACACATATATATATCCTATATAATTTCACATATTCGTAGAAGTTAGAAACATACTAAAAAGAAACCGAAAATTGTATAAAATACCACCATTTTTATCTTCTGGAGACAAATTATTAATACTCTTTACATTAGTAAAACGGGTATTACATAATAATACAAGGCATCATCAACTCCCAACTCTTTTGTTGTTTTTTCATCCAGACGAATTCTAAGGGTTCTGCTCAGCAAAAACGTCCAAAAGAGAAAGCACCTCAGGGACGCTGAGTTCGAGGCGGAACTTAGGGCCGTCGTAGTGATGCAGAATGGGCCTGAAAGAGTCTTCCTCCAGCGGCAAACACACCTTCCTCGTCACAGCCCTCACCTGAGCAGGGAACCTCGATTCTCCAGGACATTTCTTGTCTTCGAAAGCGCTGAGCTCGATGTTGGTTCCACCGAAGCTCGCGGCCTCGTAGATACCGTGGAGCTGGTGAGTGGAGTAGTTGTAGAGGAAGAGAGGAAGTCCCGGAGTGATGGCTCTGACCGAGTCCCTGTATCTCGGAGGCAAACCGAAGAGCTGGCGCTTGAGATTCTCCTCCATGGTGTCGTTGTTGCAGACGAAGACGTAACCGCCGATGGTCTCGTTCCTCGGGAGAGCCTCCGCGGGAGGGAGAGTTTTGAACCTCTTGTCCACCGAACCATCGTTGTCTTCTTTCTTGTTGTTGTTCTTCTGATGATTATGATTCTTCCTGTTGTTCTTCTTCGCTCCTCCTCGGATCTGATGATGATGATCTTCTTCGACGATCATCCCTTTGTTCTTCGAGTTGAAGCCATAGCTCTTGGGCTGCGCGGGGGAAGGAGAAGGAGAAGAATAGATGCCTTTGTTGAAACCGCCGTTGAAGTCGTCGGAGTTGAATTTCCACGTGTCGTTGAAAGGGCTGTGGTTGAAATTGACGTTGGTGTTGGTGGATGTCGATTTTGAGCCGACGGGTCCGAAACCGTTGGGGGTGGAGTGCTTCCAGTTGTTCCAGTTGGTGTTGATGTCGGAAGAAGCCTTGTTGTTGTTGCTGTTGTTGTGATACTCGATGGGGTTTTGTTTGTCGGAGGTGGGGATGTCGAAGTTTCTACGGTCGTCGTAGGTGCGCTTGGTGCTCCAGATGGAGTCGTTTAGAGACAGATTCGCCAGATTGTGAGGCGTCTGGACTCTTAATTGGTCGCTGAACTGCCAAAACTGATTATTGTTATTATCCATCCTCTGTCTCTCTTTTTAGTTCTTGAAAAGATTTTGGTTTACCGCGATCCGGTAGATATCGAAACTATTAGGTGCGATTTGAGGGAGTGGTGAATGAAATGGTGAGATCTGGGATGGGAGGGTTGTTGTTAAGTAGACAGAGTTCGGTGAGAAATTAAAAAGGAAAAGATATGTATGTAGAAAATTTGTAAGGTTTTTATTGGAGCGGTTGTGTCATCTTGTTTATTTATTATTCGAGAAACACATACACATCCAGTCGAAATTTCTAAGAAAGTGACAAACCTATTTTTTATTATCATTTCTTTTTTTTATATATACATCGTCTCCCTACGTTGCGTGCGAATACGTAAAAGGGGTTTAGATAAAGAAATAAAGCTAAATCAATCGAATAAATCCAAAAATACACACAAAATCAGCTTACAGGTTTTTTTTTTGAGGTATTAGTCGATTGATTTAGCTGATTTTTTTTTGTATCAGCTAGAGTTATTAGTCGTATTTATTTATGAGTAATTTGAGTGAGAGGTTGGAGAGGCGGCAGGTAGCAGAGACGCGGTCTAGAAGAAGCTTTTGGGAATATACGTGGCTTCACTGCGGAGATATTAGAAAGAGAAGAAAGTCAAATATATATTTCTTTTTAATAATTAGTTTGTAACTTTCTATATATTGAGTTGATTTGTCTTACAGGCTAAGGCTTTGTGGACCAGACTAATTTTTTTTTTCCTTGAAAAAGTCTGGACAAAACGCGTTGAAGAGAAGGGAAAGTGATCGCTTCATTCAAGCAAAGCAAAATCTGCTGCGCTAAACACGTACTAGATACCCGGAAGCTTCTATTGAGAGATTGTAAAAGTCCATTCATTAAGTCCACACACTAGATACTATTTGGGCTTTTATAAAATGTTAAAAGCCTATTAAATTTTGGTATGGACTCTTACGGGTTGTTGAGATTACTCGGCCACATTTCACAAAGGTAATCTCCGTTTTTTCTTTCTTTGGAACCAAGCCAATGAGAGATGGATCCGCAACTGAAGGAGGTTTCGCAGCAGTTCTGAAAGGTTTAAGGCCCTAATGCAGCTCACAAGTTGACTATTGCTGTTTCTCTTCTGGGGTTTTGCCATTTGTAGGTCTATTACGTGACTCTTGTTTATACCCCCACCAGCTTGAACATTGCCTCTCATATTCTATCATTATGTTTTGGAGGATTTTCTGATTTTGGAACCTTTCAGGGGACATCTATGCTACGCATAATCTCAAATTCACCTTTCCTCCCTTTGGGATAGTTCCATAAACTTTTGCTTATCCTGTATGAGTGATTTTAGACGACTCCCTTCTTACTAGTTACTACCCCAACAAAAGAAGTGAATCCCATTCATTTTTTTTGGTTATTTAACTAGAGTTTAACTATGTTACTGCCTTGTGTCATGCAATTTAATAGTTGTGAGTCTTGTGACTATGTTTTTGTCGTCTGGTTACAATGCAATTCCACAGTTATGACGCTATGATTTTAGTGGACAAAAGTATAAATCACTTCACATGAGTGAACGAACGATATTTTAGCTTCATAAAGGCAATAAACCATTCAATGAGTCCGTGAACTGAATTTTGATTCCTATGTGTGTGTCCCCACTTCTTGTATTCACGCTTATTTTTCAATAGATTCATTCATTATTTAAAATTTCAAGAAAGGGACAAGATATTTATAAATTGATGAAAAGTTGTTTTCTCTTTAATTAACAAAATGTTAAAATAAAAATCTGCTCCATTATTTTTCCTTCCGATTATTTACTTGTGTATTTTGTTTATTATTGCTCCCATCATTAGCGCTTAAATAAATTTCATAAAATAATAAAAAGCTAATATTATCATGTGGCCTAAATGCATTTCTCCGGGTCGTTTTGTTGATTGGTCGGCTGCTTTGGACTTTTTAACTATCCTCATAAACCAATCACAAATTTAATAAATTTTGGTCATTTTGATCGTATAAAGAAATTAAAATTAAAAAAATTAAAAATTAAAAATTCGACTCGTCTTGAATTAATTAGCATTTAAAAGGAAAATAATTAGACTTGCGAAGAACGTATGGAATGTGTTAAAGAGTCTTGCAGTAACTCCACTTGGATCTCTCTTACTTACTCCATCATCTTCTTACTCTTTTCTCTCTCTCTCTACTCTCTCTCTCTCATTAAAATAGGAACACAAATGGAGAGCTCTACATCTTCAGCTATCGTTCTTCATCAGTCTTCCAATCATGACGAACTCTTCATGCAGCAGACTCTTCAATTCTCACAAACTCTCAAGGTTTGATCCCTTCTCTCTGTCTCTCTCTCTCTCTCTGTCTCTTTCCCTAACCATATTTTTGGATTCTGATTTTTTGACTTGTTTTTCTGTTCATTCAAGATTCATCTTCTCTCTTGTTTTTGTGTTCTTTTAAAAGGATTTAAAGAACTTGCGGAAACAGTTATACTCTGCTGCTGAGTACTTCGAAACATCTTATGGCAAAGAAGAACACAAAGAAACGTAACTATCTTTTTCTTTTTTTCTTTGATAAATATTCTGCGAAGTAAAGTTTGAATTGTCTGAGAAGAAATGAATGAATGATGTTACTGTTAGGGTGATAGAGACGTTGAAAGAGTATGCAGCCAAGGCAGTAGTGAACACAGTGGATCATCTTGGTTCTGTCTCTGATAAATTCAACTCTTTTCTCTCTGATAACTCAGCCCATTTCTCCACCACTCGTCTTCGTTTATCTTCTCTCGAACAAGTAAGTTAGTAATTAAGTTACAAAAAAAAAGTAAGTTAGTAATCCCTGAATCTATTGAAGAGAACGCAACTCTCACATTGTTGTTGTTGTTGTAGAGGATGAAACTATGCAGAGAGTACATGGGGAAGAGTGGGACTTCTCAGCATTGTTTTCGTATTCAATCTCCTCACCATCATAAGCGTTACTTCTTCCCTCGTATACTCTTTTTCCCCCCTACAAAGTTTTTAATCCATTCTTACCGTCTATTATTCTGATAACCTTACTTATCACATATTCTTGTATGCAAGAACATGGAAGAGGCTCAAGTTTGGCTGCAGGAGATGACTCACATCGGTTCAAGAGTGGTAATTTAAATCTGTAATTTTATATCCCACTTGTTTGATTTGGTTATGTTTTTATGATATCTGAGTCACTCTCCTCATCTTTCTGAAAGCTGTTCGATCAACAATACTAGAAAACCACTCCAATACTGCAAGTAAAACTAACAAGACAGGAAGCTTCTCCTTCTTACACAACAATATCAGCAACATAACACCAAGTAGTGTTACAAATAAGCAATGTTATTTCTCTAGTTTTGCTATTTCTCAGATTGCAGACAAGTAAAATGTGTGTGTTTGAATATTGAAGGTAAAATAACACAATCTCCTCTGAGATTTCCTCTCATGCGTTCAGGATCTCTACTGAAACGTTCAAGCTCCCCAAGCCAGCCAAGAATACTGGTAATTAACACTTGTTATTTGAATATATTTTCGTTCATTTTTGTTCAACATTTATAATTATTCTCTGACCTTTGTGACTATGAAAGGGGTTGCCGGAACCACAAAGAGCGATATCTATGTCGACAAGTAGAGAGATAGTGGAGATAAAGCAAAAATCTTCACTGAGAAAGGGGAAGAAGAGTCTGATGCTCAAGGCATTGATGAGTATGAGCAGCAAGTCCAGAAACTAAATAAATCTTGTATTTTTACGTTAATATGTACAAAATTAATATGTGAAATATGAAAAGAGAAGAAATATGCTCACCCACAGAGAGCTCTATTCACTTTCTTTCTACACTCTCTCCAGCTTCGACTTTAGACTATAGAGTCAATCATCACTTGTAAATTGACTGTGCTCTTCAATGCATCCAATTTGTTTTGTCCTATTTTTTCATTCTTTCTAACAAAAGTACAAAACCCATCAACTAACAAATTTGGTGCATAATTTTGTTTGTTTTCTATTGGTTTGTTGGGTTACTTTTATCCTCCTGTTTTAGTCTATTTATCATGTTTAGAAGAGCTTAAGTTTGATGGTATTATCAACAAGGTCTGGCGGATGGTTTACGAGGGGCTTTTGAGAAGGGAATATATAAGCGTCTATCAAGAATGACTCAAGTTTGTTGATTATTAACAGATGGTAGAAAGACTCAAAGATACTTGCAACCAAATTTGACATCCCGTAATATCTCTCTATCTGGTTATTTATATTTGAAAATAACATTGATGTGCAAGCTGGAATGAACTCTCTAACAAATAAAAGCACTTAAGCAAAGAAGACAAGTTTTAGAAGGTTTGGACATAATGGTTCCAGAGATGAGATGTGATCTCATCTCTTAACCTTAAACTATCTTCCACTTCTTCTGGTCTAAACGAGCCATGCTCATGTCCCTGATTCTCCTCCTCCTCCTCCTCCAATGTCATTCCTCTACCTTCTTCTGTTTCTGTTGTTTCCGCCAATAATGCTTCTTCTTGTTCTTCTTCTTCAAACATCCTAAACACAAAATCATCAGGCTTCTCCAAGCGCACATAGTTGTGCAACGCACAAGCCGCAATCACCAGCTTCACTTGTGTTTGAAGAGGATACGGAGGAGCCGATAGCAAGATCGGGAACCGTTCTTTCAAGGCTCCAAAAGCTCTGTCAATCGCTCGATGCAACACCTTGTGCCGCTCGTTGAACATCCCCTTGGGCTCTTCTTTGTTGCTGGTTGAAACACCACGATACGGCGCTATAAATCCTGGAAGATTCTCGTACTTACTGTCCACAATGTAGTACTTTCCTGCAACCACATAAACCTTGTTAGGGACTTGTAGAAGAAAAAAAAAAAATATATATATATATATATATACATACTACCTAGAGGGACTTGTAGGTTGTTAGGTCGAGTCAAAGCAGCATTGAGAACTTGCTGATCAGAAGCTGAGCCTTCCCAACCAGCTAACACGTAACGGAACCTGAGATCAAAGGAACAAGCGACGAGCACGTTCTGCGTAAGCAGTCCGTTATCGCTGTTGCGGAAAGGACCCTGCTCGTCGACGCCGACCATCACAGGCATGTGAATGCAATCAACGACTCCGACGCAGTCCTTGAAGCAAGGATCGGATTGATGATCATCGACATCGGACGATCGAAAGAAACTCGCGGAGATGGACGTGACGGCGTTCAAGACGTTGTTGAAGTGGCGGCTGATGGTTTCGCCGGAGTATCCGAAGAGGTCTTGGACGGCTCGGGTGCGGAGGTTGTGGCCGATGACGAAGAGGAAGATGGCGAGCTGCTCCTCGATCTTGATTCGGTTGGTGTGGCGTAGGAGGCCTCTGGTTTGGAGGACGTGGCAGAGCTTGTAGAAGACGGTTTTGTCCATCCGGAAATTCTCCTGGCATTGCTCGTTTGGGCCGTTGAGGATTTGGTATACGAACTTGTCGGTGTCTGGAATTGGAGATTCTTTGTTACAACTGGTGGTAACTGCTTCATCTTCGCCGTCGATCATGGAGATGATGAGGAGGAGGACGAGTACCTATGACGACTAGTTTTGAGTTTGAGGTTCGAGTTTGAGAAATACGAAAGAAATAAAAAATTAAAGAGGGTTTTCTATCAAAGGGCAAAAAGGGGAAAAAAATATTCAGCAACGATCGTGTATTGCCCTCTAAGTGTTCGACGGAATGTTTGCTAACCACTTCAACTGAAAAAACAGAAATTGTACAGTATAAAGAAGTACTTTTATACTCTTTATGCTTTTTTGGTTTGAATTTAGAGAGTGAGAGCAGTTCGAGCCATGGATAAAGCGCCGTCAAAGGAGTGGTTTCCGCCTATAAAGCCGCTCATGTGAACAAATACGCAACCTGGGATCTCAGCAGCTTCAGAGAGTTGCTCATCTCTCAGTCCTCTCCATTGCTCAGGAAGACCCTTTCGGCTCTCAAACCTGTCCGGTGCAACCGCCACTGCTTGAACTCTCCATTGCTTTCCTCGCTCGTCCTCGTAGATGACGTATTTGATGAGGGGTTCGATCTTCATCTCTTGTTCAAGCTCGAACAAGTGAAGCTTCCACTGCTCACCCACCCACCCACCCATAAAAGACTCAGAATAGTGTACTACTAGAGCAAGCATTGATTAAAAGGGAACGTGGAAGCAACACTTACAGGGCAAAACTTTTTCAATACCATGATCTCCCCACTTGGGTCAGTCTTGAATCTTTCTTCGAGACATTGCATCACTATTGATCGAGCCGGTAACCACGACCTTACATGAAATCTAACACTCTACAAAGTGCAAATGTTATTAGGAAAACATATGAATCCAAAAGAAAAAGAGAGCTAGAATACTAACTTGGAGGAACTCTTCGCCAGCTAGAGCCATTGCAAGCTGGAAAGCCTCATTCTCCTTCTCCTGTGACTGATCAGGATCAATCCAATCCAGATTTAATCTTCCAATCCTTGAAGAAAGATGTGTGTTGTTCACATATCTTGGAGGCTTATCAGTATCATACTGATTTATTCCGTTGTCCACAGCATCAATCGCCTGCATGAAGAAATAATCAATCAATCAATCAAATCTGCACAAATGCCTAATGGGATGGATAAAATTGACTGACCTCCATAAAGCTCTTGTAGACAGCTAGAAACAAGCGAAGGACATCAGGGTGGTCTTGCTCGGCGTTAAGTTCCTTAGCTATGATCTCCTTTCCAAAATGCTGAAGTTAAAACAAACATTCAGACAGACTTTTCTTACTTTCAAAGAAATCTCCAAGGAGGTTAGTTTACCTTGTAAACGAGACCAGCACTGCTGAGTTTGGTGTTGAATCCGTGTCCGAAAACCTCTTCAAAGCCTTTCTGGTGATGGTCATAGCGGTCATGGTGGGGATCATAAACACCTCCAACGTCAAGCACTGCATCCAGCTCACCCAATATCTGCATATGTTAAAAATACCAGAGAGAATAAAAATTATATTCAATCAATTTTGAACCAATCTCCTGTCTAAACCGGTTCCTAAGTGCAAAAAGATAGGTCATTGTTACCTTGGGGTCACGAGTACGGACGATATCGGCGCCGGAGAATTTATCGGAGAGGCGGATCATGAAGCAACCGAGAGCCTCGTCGCAGTGAAAGCTTCCATTATGAGTACCAACTCTCTTGACGGAAACCTCGGAAGGAGAGGTGGGAGGGGTAGTAGAGTAAACCCTAACGACGGCAGAAAGAGCCATTGTTGCTGGTACGAGAGGAAGACGACTGAATAAACTCTTGGTTACCGGAAACATGACAGAAATTTCATGAAAATTATCAAATGGGCCACTTTTCTTATAAAGAAGATACAAACAGTTTGGGCCTAATGGGCACCTTTTTATGGGCTTGCTCAACTCTATGGTTTGAAATCCGACCACATGTATACCGTTGTGTCTTTTGACCAAAAAAAAAAAAGTATACCGTTGTGTCTTTTATTTAATGGTTAGCTGCAAGTCTAGGAGCTGCTGGCATGGGACATGCCAGTGCCGATTATAACCGAGAGCAAAGAATCGTGGACATCCTTGTTTGTTAGCATCTGTGTCTTTATGGCTGCCACACTCGTTATCCTTGGGTCCTAAATCTTGGGAACAAAATCAAGATCAACCCAACCCATTCCTCCTCTGTAGCAATCCCCATCCCTTGGTTTTGGACTTTTATGTAAATGTTTATTTATTTTTAATTGAAGGCTTTGTTTATGGGATAAGAAACAAAAGTGTAGGGGAATGTGTACAAAACAAGTCATAAACATCAAATTGGTTTTTAACTTTTGATCTTGGTTGTTTCTCTCTTCCTGTTTTAATCGTCATTGTCTTTCTCCTTGAATGCAAAAAAGAAAAGAAAGAAAAGACGTCATTGTGAGTTTCAAGTCCAATTTGGAAGTCGTTTTTATGCCTAGTAAAGAAACTAACTTGAAAGGTTATTAACTAACTAGGAAGAAGCAAGTTTTACCTTGGAATGTTCCTTGTCAAAATGGATAGCTTTCTTTGATGCGTCTCTGAAGAATGCAAGAGTCTCAACATCACCATTTGCGATACTTGCTTCAAGCTACCCAAAAAAAAGGACAAATATGATGAAACCACACAAAGGGTAGTTAGTTGTTGGTTGCAGGTTTAGTAGTTGAAGGAAGGAAAGAAAACCTGAACATGAATGATGCCCAAGAAGATGCTTGTAATGGGCAACCAGCTTTCTTCCGGAGAAATCGACAGGTTTGAGCTGCAAATTTTGAATATGAACACCCAATTTAAGAAACAACTATAACATTACCAGAGATTCCAATTGAAATCATCCCAGAGTAACAAAATCTTTTTTTTTTAAGTTGATCAATTTAGAAAGTACCTGAGATAGGGAATGAGATAAACGAGAGCATAGACTGCGTAACGCGTTTTACCAGTGTCAAGCCAAGCGAAGACCCAACTCTGAAGAATAATTTGTTTCTTTTACTTTTCATCAATCAAACCAAAGAACGAAGAAAAAAAAAAGGGATGAAGAAGAAACCAGCCAATTGAAGTAAGGGATGAAACTGATGATTCCCATGGCTGCTAATCTCATATCTGTTGACACTATAGCTGAATTCTCCTCTTCTTCTTCCTCATCCTCCACTCGCTTCGCCACAGGAAATACAAACGAACTCAGTATGCACGCGCCTATTGCCGACGCCAGCGGCGCTTCCTGTGAGAAATCCGCTCTGCATATTAATCGCTCCACTTTCTTACCCTTCCTACACAGCTAAAGATGAAAGAACACCACATGTCGGCACAGACATCAAAAGAGAACACGTGATGATTGCTGTTTTATTTTGATCGATTGTTTTACCTTGTTGTTGTTAGGGTTTTGTAGGGGATGGTAAACTAGAGGAAGCGCTGGAGAAGAAAGTACGCGCGGTCTGGCATAGAGTGAACCGGGGACTGGAAGCCACCGAGTAGACGGAGACGCCATTTGATTTTCTTCTTCAGCTTTGAGCTTAGTTGATTTTAGATTTGGATTACACGCGCCATCCCTCCTAGTATTGGGAAAGTGACAGACTGCAGCTTTCATTTTATCAGTGAAAGAGAAACAAGGCCAACAAGTGTCCTAATTATTGGCCCATTAGCCCAACTTCTTACAACGGATAGTCCGTATTCTCTGTAATGTTATTTATTTGTTGCTCTCATGATTCAACTTTCTTCTTCCGATTAATTGTAAAAAAAAAAAATCGATAAGTTGAGAGCAAGTAACTGAACCTCTCTGAAAAAATGTTTTAAAATGAGAATCCATGCAAAAACAAAATCAAAACATCTGGCTGGCTATGGTGGTGTCAATACAAAGATAGAAACTATATATGATTTTTAAAACCAAGGAGAGAGTCCAAGTATGAAAAAGAAAGAAAGAAAGTGTGCTCATTAAGCGGTAATAATACCGGCTAAAACATCACTCTTCCCTCTCGCATAAATCGTATACACCAAACGTATCGCATCCAGCCATCCATCCAACGCCTCCCATGAATCTGCTACCTGTTTTTTTCATATTTTTCACTTTCAGTCTTTTCTTTTCTTTCAACAGCTACCATTTTTTCATATGTGTATGTAGTGAGGCGCTTACCAAGTAAACTGGGCCATGAACGGTATCAATGCAGAGACCAGCACCAGGAGGCAGAGTCAGATCAGCACATGTCGTCACTGACACTATCTCTGTTATGTTCACTTTTACCGTCTTCTTCTCCACATTTGTGCTCATTGTCTCTGCTTTTCCAGACAGGTTTCTCCCCATTTCTCTTGCTTCAGGTTTCAGTACCTATACACACGCCAGCTAGGGGTGTTAGCACACTGGCTTTGAAATATTTCTCTAGATAAACTATCCATCTTTCTCATGATTTAACTTTTCCTTAACAGAAGATTCGATCAAATTGAGAGAGCGTACCTGGAGAAGCCTCTCGTGATTGAGTTCGAACTCCGTGCGTTTCCAATCACTGTGAGGAGCGAGTGAGTTTCCCACGGGTGGTGCCGTCAGATATCCAACCTTAAGATGCGGTAGAGGTAGCTGCCAACATTTTACTTTTAGGTTAATTCCAAAACTGAATCAACTTGAGTGCGTGAAGTGATGAGTCATCAAAAAAGTTACCATGGAACGAACGAGCCTCAAAGCACTGCTGTAAACCTGGACCATGGAAAAGAGGGATCAGCCTAACCCTAAGGAGTTGAATCAATTAATCTAAGCCTAGTACTAATACACCTCTGATTCTAGCAAAAAAGTTGGGTGATGGATAGTAAGGCTTACCGAATAACTTGGCTTCAACGAATGAGCTGCAGCGATGTAGATGGCAGACTGGCTGTATAACTCACCCGGAGGAATGTCTTTGCCGTTTCCTGAACCCCCCGTTCTAAGTGTGTCTTCTGCTAATCCATACTGTATTAATACAGAGAAGAATTCAACTAAACTGGATTGCAATATGCAAAGAGTTTTGTGAAAGGATATTGTCAAAGCCTGACTGACCAGAACGGTTCCAAGGTTGTATATGGCTCGATGGAAATCAAATTGCAACCTGATTGCCGCCCTAAACTGTACAAGTGAGAAGGGACAGTAAGAAACCATCCATGTATATCAAATGAAACGTTCTAAATTAGCCAGAAAGTCAAGCACACACCTTGCTAATTGCAGTTCTAACCACTTTTTCCTTCTCTCTGGCAGGGACAATTTGGCTGAGTTCCTGATGAGAGAAAAAGAAAAACAAGGGGATATTCTAAGTCAGGCATATCCTATGTTAGAACTGTCATGGAGATTAACACATGTCACTCAGTTACCTGCAACGCCAGTCCCCAGTTGTTTAAAGCCTGCAGATAATTGATAGTTCAAAAATTAAGTCAAAAGTAGAAAAGATTACAATACAGAAGTAAACAAGACACATGCGCAAAAAAAAGGATATCATACAATTCACCAAGGTTTTGTGAAGTTTTGTAATTTAGAAAGAAGGAGCATTACCTGGGAACTGTTCCAGTTGAGCTGGACAGCCTTTTCATAGTTATTGGTTGCCTGGAATCAGAATTGGTATTAGAAGTTGGGATCTAATTTTTAATGTTCACAATTAGCAGAAGGATAAGGTAATGTCATAACTGACCTGTTGCCATAATTCTTCAGCTTCCTTGGTGCGACCACGCATCTTTGCTCGATCAGAGATTGCGATAGCCCAGTTGTAGTAAGCCTGTCAGACAATCAAGTCGAAGTCATTTATACAAACTGAAAATCATGATTTTGCTTGTTTACATTTCTACAGAGATAGAAGCCGTATGAATGAATACATACATCATAGAGGGTAGGGCAGAGACGGGTAGCCTCATCGTACTTCTTACAAGCTTCCTCGAGCAAATCATCCTTAGATGGTGAAACAGAATCTGGGCTGACATTATCAGCACTTTCCTGTGGAGAATCAAACATATTATGTCAATCCAGTAAAGGCATTCTGAAGGAGACAAGTTGTGAAGAAAAGAGACCTGGAGAATAAGTGCCCAGTTGTATAAAGCATCATGATCATCTGGATTTCTCTCAATCGCACTAGCATACCTACAACCAAAAGTAGTTGGAGCATGAGTTAATAATAGCTGAAGCCTTGGAATGAGTGAGTAGTAAGGTTAACGAAACTATTCTACTACATACTTGCGGGCAGCAAAAGCAAGAACACGCTGGCGAGATCGGCCTTCTTCGTCGTTGACTTGGATCCTGTTAATCAGATCCATTGCTGGATTGTTCTCCGCTGCTTGAGATGCACTCTCTCGGCTGCACAATTAACCCAATTTTCCAACATGATCAAACCCCCCGATCTTTAAATGGTTTAAAATAAAGAGAGCGATACCTATAGGGAGAAACAGTGCTGCGAGGAGTCCCGTCTCCTTCATCGCTCTTTAGTTCGCTGAGAAGCTCTCTCATTGTAAACGTCCTGTTTCCTTCATCTTCTTTCTTCATCACCGGCTGGCTCGTTCCCTGATCAGCCTCCGTAGATCGGATCTGGTTCTCCTCCGGCGACAGATTCACATGTGCTAACTCCGGCTTCGCATCGACGACTACAACTGGTTCTAATTCCTCCGGTTTCGCATCGTTTGCCTCCGATTGTACTTCCTCCTCCGGCTTCAAATCGGTTACCTCAGATTGCACTTCATCCACCTTCTCATCGGTTACCTCCGATTGTAATTCCTCCGGTTTCGTTTCCGGAATCGCTTCCGTGACTTTGGGATCGTGGTCGGATAGTGGTTCCGAGGTCGGATGTTGATCGGTTTGAGACTCAGATGACGCCGTTCCATTATGCAGTTGAGGCTCTTCAACGGCATCCGCCATAGTTGCTGCTGTATCTTACAGTCCCAGACTGATCTAAATCGAAGAAGAAGAAGAGATCTGTTCTTCTAGTAAAAGAGGAGACAAAGGAAAGAATGATGGTTTGTTATGTCTATAAACTCTAGCTCACTTAGAGGCTCTCCAACTAATTAAATTCTAGACCTTCTGGCTGCTTCCACAGGTCTATGCAACACACAGTGTTTCTCAAATACAGGCCTGAGCTTTTATATCAAACCTGATATCCAATGTGATTATGTGAACCATCACAAGTAAAATACTTGAATCCAAATTATTTGAAGTTAGTTAAATCTATTAATATTTTACAAATTAAAAATAATTTAAATACTTTACAGATTTTTTTAGCTTGTCTATCAATTTCTTTTTGTTAATTTGAATATTTTGTAATTATTTTAAATAATTTAATTAGTTTTTAAGTGGGGGGGGGGGGGGTTTGAATAATTCATGGTATGCTATGAATATTTTTGGTTCAATTTTCAATAGTGTTTTTAGATTTTTAAGTGATTTCAAATATTTGTTATAATTAGATCCAAACCAAACCTGAGAGAAACTGAACCTAAACCAAAAAATAGAAAAATCTAAATAGAACTTACAAACATACTAAGTGATTTTCTCGTGCTCGTGCACGAATATAAATATTTATAAAATAAATATAATATAATAACTGATCGCTATATACTTTAATTTTAAATTAATTTATAATTTTATGCATAATTTATATTAATAATATTGCAATACTTTAGTTAGACATATGATTTTAAATATGTTATATCTTGTCGATTTATGTTTACAGTTGATTTAGTTGTCATTTCGGTATATTGGATTATATCCATTTCTCTGAATTCAACTATAATATTTTTTATCATAAATATATAAAAATTTTGATTAGTTTTCTTATTTGCATTTAGATTGGTTGTTGTCTTCCTTAATCTTAATATAGTCTATTATTTTAGATATAAGGTTGATTAGTCGAGTCATTCATATTGTGAGTATATTGAGTTACATATACTCTTTCAAATTTAAACTGAAATATAATTATTTTTATGGTTTACGTGGTCGGACTAATAAAATTAAGTATCTAGGCTCCGTTTAGGAAAAATCCAATTGATAATTAATATATAATATACAATAATTAAAATATTTTATATATTGTGTTGCATACATAAATAACTAATACATTTTTGGAAGCTCATGAACACATATACATATTTACAATAATAAAATATCTTATAAATTCTAAATAATTTTATGTCTTAGATTTATTGGAAGGTAAACTAAAATTTATTTTATATAATCTAAAAATGAGAATTCATATTTACTTTGTTATTTTGATTATTGTTATATTAACTCCACAAACATAAAAACATAAAATTTAATATTAGGAAAACATATAACTGTGGTAATGAAAAATATAATATATCTGCCTATATTATTTAAAGTATTTTTATAATTATTTGATCAAAAGATGTTTATTGTTAAAATGATAATTTTAATCTCTCTTAAATATAAGCAATAAAAGATTGTGATTGTATTTGAGAAATCATATTATATAAGTAAAATATAACTTATAGTTTTTTTTATGTAATTGAAAGATATTATAGTCAACTAAATATATTAAAAATTAACAAAACATTTCAATAATACTAATTATAAACTATTTTAGTCAATTAAACATATATCAGTTAATGTTACATAATTGTTTGATGTAATCATCTAAGAAATTAGATAGATATATCAAAATATTTCTGTTACTTTGAAAATATATATTTTGTATTGTTCAAAATTATGTTTTAAAATAAATAATATTTCTTTTTTTAATTTCAAAATTATCTTTCTGAAATTTGTTTTTATAAAATCACATTATATAAAATATATATTTTCATCTAAGAAACAATAGATATAAAGCACGTGTTTTATCACTTCAAAATTATATTTTATGTTATTTAATTATAGTTTTAAAATAGAATATTACTATGTTGTAAAATTTCCTTTTTAATGAAATCATATTATATACATATATATATATATATATATTTTCGTTTTTAAATTATATTTTTAAAGTTTATAAATGTTTTTTTTAATATATATGTTATATGGAAAATTTTGAAAAGGAAACTAAATAAAAACAATAATAATATTTAAATGTAATATTTTTAATTCATTAAAGGTATCAATGTAATCAACCTAAAAATCAACAAAGCGCGACATATAAAAAAACTGATTTCTCAAATAATATTATAGAAATTATTGAATATCCAAAAAACTCAAATCCCACGCCAAGGCCTACTCAAATATCTGTTTTCCAAGATATCTAACAACGTAACAGGCTTGCTTTTAGAGAATTTCTCAGTCATCAACTGAGAGGCTGACATCTCAACTTCTTCCCATCCATTTGAGGTCTCTTCATTTAAGTAACAAAATATTCCAAAACATGGATGAAAACGTTCTCGAGCGCTTTTGGGACAATTTTGTATCACATTTTCAAGTAACAATAACAGATGGACACTAACAAACAAACAAACAAACAAAAAAGTGCAACAAGTGAAGTGATAGTGGCAAAGAGTGAGATTTAACACTCTCTCAGATCTTGTCGTGAAGATTGACAACCAAGTCATGAGCATCGTCAAGAAGTTTCCAAACATCAAGACGACCAGCCATGCTATTACATTCCTTCATTATCTCATCCATCCCACTGTACTCCTCTATGATCGTCTTCCTCCTCTGCAACACGCTTGCAGCTATCGCATATAGCAACAAATCTTCTGTGGGCGGTGCCCTTAACCTGATTCTACCCCAAGTGGCCTTTGCGATCCCTGTCCTTATGGCTGCTTGATCCGCCCACATCACTTCCCATAGACACAGCGTCTGCTCAAATGTCAGTTCTCGTCTGAACAGAACCACCACCATACGGTATACAAAGAAGCAGTCTTCCGCTTCTAGGTTCTCCAAGTGCCTGTACAAGCGTATGTCTTTGTGTTTTATGATTTTCGACACCATTGACAGCTGTCGCCTGATCCCAACCTCGTCTAGCCTGAAATTATGACGTGCTTTACTCATGAAACCGACAAAGCACCAGAATGCTAAGGCGTCGTCTTCAATTACTGCGATTAAGGGAGATAGTAAGTCGCTCATTCCTTGGCAGTATCCGATTTCTGGATCGTACACTGCATAGGCTTCGAGGATCCCGACCAGACGGGCTGCGTGGAAGATCCGGCAGGGCTCCAAGTGCTCGTAGTCATTAAGACCAACCTGTGTGGCTATTCCTCGGGCTTTTTTGTCAGACACAGAAGCTTGAGACGGTGAGTAGAGCACCCACTCATCATTTGCTCTCACTGCATCTAGGCGGATGATTCTCTGCCAAGTTGTGGTGAATTCCTCTTCTGCCTGAGATTTAGGCTTTGATGATGGAGTCAGAGTGTCTTTTTCTTGGCTTTCTGCTTCTTCTTTGGCTACAAGAGGGGAAGTCTCGGTTTCTTCAGAGTTAACGGTGTCTTGGCTTTCTGCTTCGTCTCTGACTAAAAGAGGAGACGTTTCGGTTTCTTCAGATTTGGTTGAGTCTGAGCTAACGGTGTCGTGGTTTTCTGCTCCTTCTTTCGCTAGAAGAGGTGAAGTCTCGGTCCCTTCAGAGTTGGTTGAGTCTGAGTCATTAGCAGCATCTTCGGAGGTGACACCACTCTCTTCACAATCCCCATCCTGAAGAATCGAATTCAAATTCTCTGATTCTTCTACTTGGATGGATTTCTTTGAGCTATTGACTTCTGCATTATCATGGGAATCAAGAACCTGACTGTCTTCGGTGTTGCTGCTCTGAGCTGTTTGCTTTGAGTCACAACCATTTTCATTGCGTTTATGAATCTCGCGACACTGTCTCCGCAGGTTTTCGTATTCCTTCCTGCAAGACTTGCATATATAAGAATCTATTTACATACTGACACGAAATTTAAGTGATAGCCGTTCCAAAACCGAAACTACTACTTTTTATTCATAGTTTTATCGACACATTGAGCAAGTCACTGCCACCTAACGGGAACAGAGAAAAAAAGGGAAACGTAATTTCGGTAGAAAGTCGAGAAGCCATGAAACTCTGCATAAGAATAAACGAACGTACTGTTTCTGCTGACGAATAGACTCTCTTTCTTCTTCGGTGCTATTTAAGTCATACCTGTGAGAGGTAAGTAGAATAAGGTTTACAGTGTGTCGGGATGATAAAGGGTACTCATAACTTGCACATGTTCATCAAAGTATACTAAATGCAGAGTGAAGGCTGGTGGAATTTTGGCTCGGCTAAGCTAGGGCAAGTCTAATAAATCCCCATGAAGGAAAAAAAATAAAAGCGACTCTGAGACTCTCTCCCATTTGAATCTTCAAATTCAAGTTAATGAGTACTTTACTGTTGTGCTATTTATTCTACCTTAAACATATATAACATAAATGATCAACCACCCCAAAGCAAAATCTACACTTCAAACATTTAGAAAATGCATGAGTAACAAACCTAAGGCCGAACAAAGAAAATCTCCATGGAAAATAATATAACTCTCCTACTTCAGCATTAGGTAGATAAAAGAAGGTACAACGAAAAATATGCTGAATCTTACACTCCAAGGAGGAAAGGCCAAACTTCTGGTCTGATGCTTGGATCCACACCCTGAAAACAAAGATTGGTAAAAAATTCATCTATCAATGGGAAAGTTTTGGTTAAGATCAAGAATGCCAAAAAAGGCAAGCATACATACCCCACTGCGAACTTTCTTCAGAAATTTGACACCTCCATCACTGAGTCGGCCTTGTTCGTCGAAAAAAGCATTCCACTGTTCAGGTTGAAGAGCATGCTTCCTTCTCCTCAGTGACCAAGGTGATCCAATGCCTCCTCTGAACAAGTGCATAAGCAACTTCAGTAAGTAGATAAATAAGACCAGGCTACATGTTTATTCTTTAAACACCAAGAGAGCATAGCAAGTACAAGCTAAACATAAACAATAAACCACATGTCACACACTATTAGCTAACTATATCACTGGTGAGAGAGTAACAAAGAAGCAACTAGAAATAGAACCGATTAGGATTATCATCTCCAATCAAATCTAATTGGCTACTCTCGAGTTACAACACAGCTCCAGATCTTTGTTTGTTAATGAATCAATATACCTACGGGAGTAGACGACGGTGAAAGCCACGGCGAGACCGGCCATGACGGTGACAGCGACAGCTAAGCCAACATTGGAGGGAGCAACAGCAGACGACCATAATCCCCCGGAGTAGCCGTTCCTCCCGGCGGCGCCGCCACCGCTGCTGCCATCGGCGAAGACGATCCATCTCCCGCCGATGATCAGCAAGAAGAAGACCACGGCGAGGGAACGAATAGCCACCATGGTCGTCGTCAATCGTAGTCGTCCAAACATCATCATCTCCCCCCAAGCAAGCTAGAGCCTAGGGATCCGGTCACTATTTTTCTTCTTTCTCCAAGATTTCTGACTCTCACCGCAATTTACAAAGCGGGCTCCACACGCAAATTAAATGAAAATGGTTTTTAGACAGTTGACGGTGGTTTGTTTAATGATTCGGCCTACTTCTTTAATGGGCCTTCTTCATACACTTGGGTTAATTATCTTTGATAATTCAAATGAATATATCATTTCCAAAACCTTTTTTAAACCTTACATATATGACCCATCCGAAATAAATAAAAATAATAAAAAGTTGAGAAAATACGAGATAGTAATTCATATTAAAAATATTCATTAATTTTTAATAATATTTTTACCTTTCCAGCTTGATTTACATATGTAAATAAATTTTGTGAATGTACTTGTCATTTACGCATATAAAAATGAACAAGGATTAGGTGAATATTCATTATATAATACCTTTGATATCTCAACTATATCATAATTATTTTTCTCCAACCTTGCCTT
Organism: Raphanus sativus; assembly: GCF_000801105.2. Taxonomy (NCBI): domain Eukaryota; kingdom Viridiplantae; phylum Streptophyta; class Magnoliopsida; order Brassicales; family Brassicaceae; genus Raphanus; species Raphanus sativus. Next base: position 32,030,269 of record NC_079514.1, on the reverse strand, counting down.
ATTCTTTAAACGGATCAAGTGTGTTTATAAAAAGGAAAAACAAAACACATGGTGACGAAAAGTTAATCAGACGGCTGAGATTGCCAAGCGGAAGCAGTCAAAAGCGAGAGATCCTTCCAACCAAGCCGGAGGGTTCCATTCTCCTCGACCAACGTGTATCCATTCCACGGCAACATGCCCAATAACAAACCCGCTTGCGTTGCCGGGTTGCCCCGAAGCGAAACAGGTCTAAATCCGACCCGACTCAGCTCCTCTCTCCACCTCATCATCCCCCTCTTTTTCTCTCCCACAATATTCCTTATCTCCGTCGCAAGCACGATCTGCTCCACCGCGAATCTCTCCCCACTCTCCTCGCCCAATCCGTCTCCAAGCGCGTCGAACAACGCGCTGTAGTAATGCAAAGCCTCCACGAACCTCCCAAGAAAGCATCCTCCTCCGTCGTCGCAGCTCAGCTCCTGCTCCACCATCGTCACCAGACTCGGTCTCAGCCCCCGTATAACCTCCACCGCATCGAGATCGCTCCCGGTGACGTCGTATAACCGGTGCTGCATCCAGTGAACCACCACAGCCTCGCCGGGCCTCGTCCCGAGTCGACTCGGATCGGTTTTTCCGATCTTGCCTACAACCGGATGAAACTCGAAGGGGAGGGATAAGGAGGCCGCGAAGTCGGCGAGTCTCCGGCCGGTGGAGGCGAGGATATCGGAGGATGGCCCGAACCCGGTGATCCGAATTGACCGGAGCTTTCGAGGACGGGAGGCGAGGATGTGGAAGAGCCCAGGCCATTGGAGGCCTTGCATGACGTCGAGGTCGATGATGTGGACGGAGTCCTCCTCGCCGTTAAGGGCTTGGAAGATGGCTTGGTTGGCGGTGAAGTGTGAGAATTTGATGAGGGGGCTGAGGGAGTTGAACGTCTGCAAGGCGGCGAAGATCTTGTGTGGATGATGGATTGGGGGGTTATTCGAGAGGTGAGAGCACGCGCGGGAGAGGTAGGTGCTGACGACGCGCGCTTGGAGGGCTTGGGAGAAGTAGGCGACGACGCGCTCCGGGGAGGAACCGAACGGAGAGCATGTCTCGGAGATTTCCGACAGGAGGATGGAAGCTTCGTGGAGATGATTTGTCGCGACGTATTCGGCGCATTGTAGGAGTAGGCTGAGGAGGTTGATCGCGTCGGGTGTGGTGGTGGTGGTGTTTTCGGGGAAGTCGAGGTCCTTGTGGCGTTTAACGGTGGAGAGATCGGTGTGGTCTCTGTGGACACGTTTTGAAGCCATGGGAACAGGTTGAGTGAAATTCAGACAGTGGAATCATTGAAGAGAGAAGAAGAAGAAAAAGGGAGATTCGTAAGGCGAAAGGGTTTAAGAGAGTAGTGACAGGATTTTTCAGAGACAAGACAAGATAGCCGTTTTGGATTTGATCACTTTTTTTCTGATTTCACAAAAAAGACTTTCTTTTCTCGCAAACATTCACTTTGCTGTAATCAAAGTACTGTTATGTGAACAACGTAACCACTACTCTCTCTTTTTTTGTCTTTTTATATGAATGTGGAATGTCCACGAACAAAAGCCCAATTTATTTTTTATACTTGTTTGGTTCTTTTAGCTTGGCTAAGAGAATCTCTGCATAGTCCCTCTGAGTTTTCTAGATAGATAGGCCACATACTCTCATTAGTCCATTAAAGATTGGGTTACACAGGTTACCAAATGGGCTAATCTCTTGGTGCTGCCAGCCTGCTTGCTTGCTATCCATGGGTTTGGTTTGTTGCTTAACTATTGTGTGATCCTTCCTATTAAAGATATAAGACCCCTTTTACCAAGATGACTAATCTTTGAAAAGAATATCCTTGCCGATAGAACAAGTGATCTTGTTTTCCACTGGAGTTGATTGCACTATTGCAGTGTCAATTGTCTTTAGTTAAAAGAAAGCTTTTCTATTTGTGTACAAACTATTTTTTATTTTACAAAAATTACTTGCCCCAACAGAAAGGACAGCTTCCTAAGGAGCATTGAAGTGCCATTGTCAATTGTTGAAAGAACGCAAGGAAAGTAAACGGTTTTCACACCAACGCAAAGATAACATTCAAAATATCATATATGTAACTCAGTACAGATGTTTACATGTATAAATATATTAAAAAGGACCTGGATATATGAGCAAAGAACTAATAGATAATACTATTTTTGTATCCAAAAGATACATGTTTTATAAAGATGTTCTTTTCTTTAGCAACCTATAAAGATGTTTTATAAAGATGTTCTTAAATGATATTTTGTACATTTTTAAGAGCTGAATATGGTATTAGTGAATTTTTATATAATTAATTATATTTATTGAATTGCTATTGGTTTAAAATTATTGGAACTAATTACTCATAAAACGATATATTTATTATTGCTTAAACACACGAAAACTTTTTATCTTTTATAGAGGATGGCAGGAGGGAGAGAGGGTACCTTTAAAGTCTGTTTCTTTTCCTTTGTAAATTTATGTTTCACTGAATTTATTTGTAGTTCATCCATTCCATACCACATATTCTCTTGTGACATTTAAACTTTTGTGGATATGGCAATCACAAGACTTTTCTTACTGAAAACATATAAAAATGAATACATGCGTGGGTTGGAGAGAGAGGGAAATGAGAGGTAGGTATGTGAATGTCACATGGAGTAAATAAGATTATGAAGACTTTTTTCTCTGTAATCCAATTTTCATCGAATCCAACATAATCATGTCCTAATAATTCACCTATTTCTCTTCTTTCTTTCTTTTTTCCTATTAATTTCATTTTATATTAGGTTATTTCTCAACTAATCCTTTGACGTTCTCAATTTCTATTTTGACTTATAGCATCATCGTCCTAGTGCTGAAAGTGATGTTAACTTTACGTGGTACATAAAACATACTTAGTAACGTATTTGTTAGTAAATTATGCTAAATTGCAGAAATTGAAGAAAAAAACAATGACCCAATTCGATCCGAGATACGTTCAACTAAGAAGAGATAGTATCTCGATCATCCACCAATAGAATATTTGTTTTTTTAATGCCCAATACCATATACATGTGAAAGCATTATAAGCCTAAAATGTTTAAGTACATATACTGTATTAAACAAAACGAAAAAAGGTTGTCAAATTGATGAGATATGACTTTAATATATTTGTTCTTTTCTATCTTTTTCTTCTTGCCTTTTCATTATTTTTACCACCTACATTTCCACAATATCTTTTCCTAATAATATATATCTGCCTCTTCCTTTCATCATTGCGTTCTTGTCTCCTTCTCTTTCACTTTTATGACCTTTGTAAATTATAAGCTGATCATCTCTCTTGTAAAAGGTAGCTAGGGTTCTTCTTATGGATTCCATGTTCATCTCTGAAGCTTTTTCTTTTGAGGGGATTGTTGTCTGGCACGAGGCCCTTAACTCAGATCTACGATCGGTTATATAATATATAATATGAACGATCAGTAAGTGGTTGATGACGTCGGACCAGGCTTCATTCCCCTCAGTTACATCGCTTCGTTCCTCCTTCGAGTCATTTCCAGGTTAGTTTAGATTTCTCTTTTTATATGTCACTCACTGAACTCCAGTAAACTCATAGTTCTACATGAATGGTTGCACAAAACATTTATTTGGTCACTTTTGCTGGAAATTTTTGGAGCTACCAAGTCTCGAGGGATGAATTAGCTATTAATTGCAAGTTAAGGTTGCTAATCAAGATCAGAAAGCTTTATTACAAAAAAAAAAGAAAGATCAGATTCATTCGTTGTGTATATCCTATGTAAGTAATGAATGGCAAAAAAATTATCGTTTCGAACATAACAGCAACCCGAGCTTTTGAATGGCAGAAATTTGAGATCTATAATTAAGGTTTGTAATCCGTTGGCTCTGGATAATTACATTTTTCTGTTTAGCTATATATATATATATATATATATATATATATAGTTCCATTGTTGAACAAACATTTATGAATGTGGAAAGAATTTGAAAAAGAAGAAGAAAGACAAGTGGAGCGAAGAAGAGTTTTTGCTTTAGGTGATGCTTACAAAAAACGACTTTTTGAATTTTAATACAAATGAGAGAATGAATGCGCTTCTTGTTGCATTTTTTAAAAAAAACCTTATATCTATTAATGAAGCGTGTCATTCACAAAGGTGAAAAACTACAGAACATCAATCATATTTCTCTCACTCAATAAAGTTTCAAATGTTTGGTATATTAAAAGAAAACGGTTTGTAAATAATTAGCACACCTACATTACTAATCACATTCATTCTATCTTGCTAATGACATATGCATGGAACTTTAAAATTGTGTTGAGAATTTTGGTTAAATGTCACATTTGGTTTATGCTCATTTCACCGCAGCATCAATTAGTTCGGCACCACTACAACAAGAATATATTGTCCTTTCTTTTCTGTAAACACTAATTGAATCTACCATTCAATATTTTGATTATGCATTTGTAACACCGACCACATATAGTATACGTAACAACTACACTTGTTATGTTTTCATTTCATACACTTTTTTACCTTCAACGTTTATACCATTCTATCTTTTTTTTACCTACTCACTTTTTTTCTGCGTTTATATACCTTAAGATGCCACGACGAGTGTCATTCAACCATGTATGTGAGTGCAAAAGGATAGCGTGGAATCATATTCGATTTTCAAAAGAAATGTAAAGCTAATATTTGATTCTTTCCAGCGGCGGAGTCACATATCTTTTCTTTACATTCACTCTAGTTATTTTCAAAACACGATATTTCTCCACAACAAACAAATACAACCGTTCGAAAATATCATTAAATTTTGCCCAAACATTAACATATTGAAAACATAAACCTTGCCTTTTAACCAAATTTTGCCGACACATATATTTTATTATCACATGAAAGTAATTTGAATTTGTAACAAGCATCTATCGAATTTAGCAAAAAAAAAAAGCATCTATTGGTAATATATTCCAAAACAATTTACCTAACATTCTCTATGTTTTTGTTTTTGTTTTTGTTTTTTGATCTTCATTTTCTTTTCTATATACAGAAAACTTTATTTAAAAAAACTCAAGTCCCCTGGTCTTTTAGGGAAACTACAGACGTACAATGTAGTTCCAGAAATATGTCACGATTTATTTGATACTTTCTATGAAGTCGCTACAAGAAGAATTGTAATTATTTTAAATTTTTGGTAAAAATAGTAATTCTATGGGGTCCGAGTGAAGACGGAACAAAGAAGCAGGAACCGAAAAGTTTGGTGAAACACTACCAATATTTTTTTTTTGACAAAGAAATGGTTAAATCTGGATCTATTAAAAACACAGAAATCCCAGAGATAAACTCTTTCCTAAGCATTTAAATGAACCGAAAGTAATAATTCATATCCGTGTGGCTAGTGGGGTTCGAACCAAAGTTCACCATATTGGGTTTATTTCTTCAAGCGCCACTAAACTACCACCAATGGTTAAAAATGTTAAGATTATCAAAATGTTAAGATTATCAAGCGCCACTGGTCTTTTTGTTTTAATAGAAATGTTAAGATTATCACTACCATTTATTTGTTTTTGATAAAATTACAGGGATAACAAGAAACAGAAACTTGAAAAGCAACTATACTAATTAAGACCATCTCCAATGTATTTCCCTATTTCTATCTCTAAAATAGAGGATCTCTAAAATAGAGATGTGTTTCTCTCCAATGTATTTCTTTATTTTTACCTCTAAAAAAGAATATTCTCAAAAGATTCTATTTTTATTTTACAACAAGTACCTTTTATTTTTGAAAGTTGCAAATCAACCTTATTCAATTTTAATTTTATAAGATTTTCATACAATTTTAACTTTGTTTAAACAAAAGTTTCACTAAAAAGATTGTTAGGTAAATAAAAAGTGTCATTTTATGTTTATAAAAACTGTATTTTCTTATAAAAATAATTGTTTTTATATAATTATAAAAGTTTAAAAATTAAAAGAATGTTTTAAAATAAAAAAAAATATGCATCTATAATAGAGGTGGATATAGCAATGAATTGGAGCACTTTTTACTCTATTATAGCATTTGGAGGTAAATATAGCAATGAGTTGGAGATGCTCTAAACAACAACTCAAACTGAACCAAAGAGAGAAAAATACAACCAGCTAAGAGTCCATACGAAGGACCCATCAGAGTCGACACAAGTTGCTTGCAGCAAAAGTTTGAACCGTAGTGATTGTGAGATCTTGAACCCGATGTACCCTACAAACAGGTCTTTAAGATAGGTATATATATCCAACCTCACTAATAACCTCTTAATCCGATTCCTATCTGCATAGACCGTTATACCAGAGACCAAACACACTTACTAGCCAAACACTACCCATTTTAGCCTCTCTTTGTTTTTGATACGAATATGTCATGTCGAACATATATATGATACATTTTTTTTTGAAACTAATATATATGATACATTAACAACAAAGAAAAGTAAATCAACTTCTTATTAGGTCTTCCCTCCTTAATGTTGGTTATTTATAGTTTTGAAATCAATTAATTCTTACGAGTGTGTTCGCCACACCTGAAATACTGTATATATTCATTTCAGAAAATCTGGTTATGCAGTCACTAATCCGGTAAAAGTTTAATGATAAATTTGCTAGTTATTAATTTGGTGAAATAAAAAACTCATATTGACACGCGATTCAAATTTATTGGTTGAACCGGTTGGAGTATAAATAAACATTATCATGTTTATTATATAATATGTGAGTAAAGTATGTTATATCATATAACTTATATGTGGTTTTTATATCATATAACCATAGACATTCTAACAAATCTTGGTTTTATTTGGTTATAATCTCATTTGAACACAGTTTTATTTGGCATCAAGCAAAAATGTCCACCAAAAAAATAAAACCTAATCGAATACACCCAAATTTATCCAACCCGTCCATTTGACAACTCTAGTTATATGTGATTTTTATATTTTGATTAAGAGTTTTTTTATTAAGACTTTATTATGTTATTTGAAGAAATGAGTATAGTGGTGATAAAATTAACCAAGATTTAGTTGATTTATTGATGTGATTATTAGTTTATTTTCATCATGATTTGTTATTGTTTTAGTACTAGTTTGTTGGTTTAATGTTAATTTAGAATATTTAATCACTTAATGACTATTACTAAATGTCATAGATGAAATATAACATATGCATCATATGTTTCATAATAAGTGTTATTCTAATAATTTTTTCTTGTTTCACAAAAAATATCACTTTAAAATTTCAATGCAAATCATAATTATTTTCAGCTGAAAATTAATTATAAACTACACTGATTTTATAAATAATTTTATTTATCTCAAATACTATTTGTTAAATAGGTGTAATTAATAATAAATTAAATATATTTTAATAATTTTCTTAATATACGTGGAAAATGTCAAAATAATTTTTTTTTATGAGAAGAAAAGAGTATAAAGTTCATTAACCTATTAGCTCGCAGTGAACGCACAACAGATTCATTGATCCGAAAAATTGATTTGTCCAGATCGGATTTAAATTAATGTTATTCTACCATTTGAAATGGAGAATATAGATTAATACGTGAATGCATCCAATTGGCTCTCATAGTCGACTGTCGACAGAGACAAATTGGGAAGTAAACTAAGGCCACGTCTTGGATTTTCCACTATCATACAACCATGGTCGGTCCATTTCATTTAATGCCCTACCTTGTTCTTCTAATAAACATATTTCTAACAAACATATTTCATTTGGGTTTTTATTTTTTTTTACTTAAAAAATATAGTCCCTCTATTTTTAAATAGTTTAGGCTAAAATCACTAATATTAAAAAAAAATTGAAAAGAATATTTAATTAATAATTTTAAACAATTATAAAAAGTTGACATTATTTGATCGGTTACAATATACCAATCAATGTAAAAGTTACTTAAATATATAGAAGCAAAAGAATTTCCATAAAACTATTTATAATAAGAAAAAGGAAAGAGTACCAAATTAACATCCAAATAAATAGCTACGAGATGAGTTTCGCAAAGCTAAAAGTACATCTGATATAAAAAGACTTATTAACCTGCTCATTTTTTTTAAAAAAAGACTTATTAACCTTAATTATTACTACGAGGATCAAAACATACTTTATGAGTGACTCTTTGTCATATTGCAAAATAAACTCATCAAGAATATTTTTTGGAAATTTTATGATTTCATCACCCTTGTGGATGCAAATATGCAATGCAAAAGAATCAACCACAAACATCATTTAAGCACCGAATATTCTTCTAACATTTTGTCAAAAAATATAATTCTTCTAACATCGACAAATAGGCTATTCTATAACATCTATTTAATAGATAATTGAAGTGTCTCTACAAGAGGCTGCGTATACACTAGTTAACTACTTTCTTTGTTATAAAGAGAAAAACAAAATTATGGTCTTGACATTGTTTTTTCGAACAGAGACAGACAAAACAAAACAAAATTAACTAACTCTAAGTGGAAAATATATATCTCTTTTGTTTACTTGGTATATTATATACTTCATACAGTTTCAGTTTCATCACATACATATATTCACTTCTGAGTAGTAGTAGTAGATCTTTGCCAAATGAGCTCAAGCTCTCGAGCAAAGTCCTTTTGTCGGCCGACGACAATGGTGATGTGGTCTTTGTCGGGAATGACGTTTACGGTAGAACGTGGCACTTTGGTCTTGACGCTGTAGCTACACTCCACAGGAATTACCTCATCCTTGCCACCGTGAAAGATGGTGACATCACAGTCCATGTGATCACGGACATGGTCAAGATACGACTCGACCTTGCCTCCTGATCCGAAGATGATGTTGTGTAATGTGTGCCACGACCCGTTGTGTGTGTGACATAAAAATCCTTCTATCAAATACGTTCGCATCCTGCAAAAGGTAGTTTAATTTAGCTCATTCAAATTTATAGATCTTTACTGTTGATGTATGTTTGACTGTAGTATGTAAAACTATTTAAGTTTATCATAGATTATAATGATGCAGAATTCATCTTGATAGAGAATTTTAAATAGCCTATACCAAACAAATTCGAATTTCATCTGAATTTTGTTATACTTATAGACCCAAACTAGATCTGGATTTTACATATTTAAATTCTTTTTAACTTATGAATACCTTTTGTATCTCATTTTATATGGTACAGATCATACAGTTTATAGTATAAAACTCCAAAATTAATGGAAGTTAATGGGGCCAAATAATGGAGGAGACATGGTCGATATAAGTTGCTTTCTGTGTTAAAGACATTTTTCTTCTTTTTCTAATACAATAAAGCTATTAGGTTTCACTCTCGCATTTCCTAATATGGTATCACGTATTTTTATGTAAAACTACTAAAGTGAACCAGTCGACATCTTATTATTAGAAATTTTGTATAACAATTCCGAAACGTCAATTTCAAGATATTGAATAAGAGTAGGAAACGAGTGGTTGGTTCATTAAAACTTATAGACTTTAGACATTTCGGTGTTCCCCTAATCTCATGAACCGTGAACTTCGGGTCAAATCTTGCTTACTTAAATTCAACAAAGGAATTTGTGGATGTAAACCTACGATCGATCGTCTGATTTCTAAGGCCACGATTCTTTCTTCTTGCAAGTTTATTAGAATATATTAAAACGTAAATGTACAGAAATAATCTTATATATGTACCTGTTAAAGGTGAAGAGGCGAGTGAGAGAATCGACCAAGCGATGGCCTTTGCAGAGTACAAGGCAAACGGTGCGGCCAAGGTGCTCGTACCAGCTAATCAGCGATGCACCAAACTGCATCGGTGGCCAAACGTTCTTAGGAGCCACTTTCCTCATCACGTATTGCGCCGGATGTACTCCCTTTGGCACATTGTAATATGGCTGCCAATATTATATGACTTCATTTAGTTAACCAAAATATTCATATACAGTTAGTGTCATAACTAAGCTGAGAAAACAGAGTTTTTACTGAAAACGAAACAAAACTGTTCATTTTTGGTTTGGTTGATATAGTTTCTAAAACATTAAACCCCAACCACGAACAAAAAGGTGTGTATCATATACACTCCTATTACCAACGTTTTGTAAGGAAAAAAACATACAACACCAATTGAAATTAAGTTCATTTTCAATTTGGTTCCTACATTTCTTAAACCGGGAAAAAATCTAGACACCGAACTGAAATCACCCGTATAGTGATTTTGGGATGTTTCCCTTTCTATTTTCATGAAAACATTAAATTCTCCATCCAATATTTACTATAGACAACTAAAACATGAAGTATGTATTAAAAATATAATGCCACAAGTGAGAATGAACCGTACACTGATATAGAAAATGATATGACATTTTTAGTCATGATCCATTGATTTCTAAGAATAGGGAATTGTTAGAAGTAAATATGTATAACTGACTTACAGGAGCCAAGAGAGTGAGGGACTTGATAGCTCCAGGGTGTTTAACAGCGAGAGCAAGAGCCAAAACACAGCCTAAAGAGTGAGCCACTATGTGAAACTTTTTGAGTTTATACTGAGAGATCACCGATTTTTCAATCATCTCTAAATGTTCCCTTAATGTATACAACGAGTCGTTTGGCTTTGGACTTCTTCCATAACCCAAAAGATCGACTGCGATGAGCCTATAATTAGATTTAGTTGAATCAGAAAAGTTTGGGAAGAGAGTCTCTGTCCAAAAGGATGATGATGATAAGAAACCATGTATGAATACAACGTTGTCTCTTGCCTTCTTATTATCTGCACATATATATATTCCCCGAAATTATAAAGAAGCAGTTTCAAAAAAAAAAAATTATAAAGAAGCTTATAGTGTATGGGATGGTAAGGACAATAATATTTATTTATAACTCAAAAATGCAGAAACCTTTTCTTCATGAGTAATATGCTAAACCACGGTTTACGGTTAGTCAAAAAAATGCTTAACGACGATCAGTGTTATATTTCTTGTAAGTACTCAAGTTTTCGTAAAATACTCATATTAATTGATGTCTTTGTCAAAAATTTGTTTCCTTTTAAACAAAGATATGCTTTTCGAATTACAAATTACTTTATGTTTTCCCTAATTGACTTTACAATAAATAATTAGTTGCTTATTGTTGTCTTGAGAAACAACTAAGGGGCATTAAATAAAACATCATTTAGTATGAAATGAAAGGATTATGTTTTACTTTATATGTAAATGGTGACTTTATTGTCTTACGCTCATGTTACTATTTCTATAACAACGAACCAACTTTCATCTCACAAAAATTTAAGGTAACCAACCATCCAATTTTTCTGAATGCGTATAAATACGAATAATTGTATAAATTTGGATATAATGCATTTTGCTTTTACCTTTAGGTTGTTGAACTTTGACGAATAGAGAATCTTTGTTGGAAGGAGAAAGCCAAGAAGTGCAAAAGCTGCAATGACAGTCAGACCATCTTGGAGTTGTCGTAGATTTCTCAACCACCGTAGAATTCAAAGTCATTAATCTCTTTTTGTTACCACTAGAAATCTTCTTCTTAGACTCATAATTATGAGCACAAGATTCCACCACACTGCCTCTCATGATCAAGCCTTTGTAACTGAAGCATTTCACGGAACTCACGAGCTTAGAGAGCCTCACGAGAAGCGAAGGACCACGTGAGTAAAGTGTGTCTGAGATCTCGTCGAAATGGATCTTAGTTCTTGTCATAGACACAACTTTTGAGTACTCTCCTCGTTCGGAAACTATGATCTTCCTGGTCTTGGCTTGTGCCTCGGGCGGAGAAGAGCAGTAACAGGGTTTCCATTCGGATTCGAAGAAGAAATCTAACATCTTGTAAGTAAAACAAAGAAAGAAATCTAAAATGTCGAGGAAAAAGAAGACGAAGAAGCCTACGGTTTGGTTGAGCCACCGTGCAATGGCCATGATGTGGTGTGTGGTGGTGAAGAAATGGTTTTGATTTGAATTTTGTGGAGTTGTACGTGAGAGTGTTATATAAATTGATGGTGTTTGTGTGATAGAGTGGGTAGTTTATAGGAGAGACAGATATACGAATTTATTGTTCATTTAACATAATTTGCTGTCCGAAGTGATTAAATTGGGTGGAGGTTGCATCCTCTTTGGTGGGCAAGGCAAACCCTAAATTAACTGTTTTAAAGTTCATTATAATTGTTCATTAGTATTTTTATTACTTGGAATGTAATATATTAATTTATGGTTTGAGAGACTTTCGCAGCTCTGAAAATATCGAAGAAACTGTAACTAGCTACTACATATTTTTAAAACTGTGATTTATTTTATTTTATATCATAGTAATAGTCTAAAACCAAATGCTAAAATAAAATGCCATATAATGTTAATAATAATTATATTTTATTTTGTCTAGATTTCTAATAATTATGAAAAAATTCAATAAAACTATAATAACTTAATTTACTAATATCTTTGAAAATAGTTAATTATAAAACCAATATGAAATCTATTCAGGGTATTTCTGTATTAATATTTATTTTATTTTATAATATATACATATTACATATTTACTATTCTGAAAATCTATAAATATAGTTGCTAATGTTTCATTTTTGGTATAAGTTTTTTTATTTAATTTCTACATATTAAGAATTGATGTCTCCAGTTTTGATACACTGAAAATAAAAATATAACATATATATTTAATTTATAACTAAGGTAAGAATATTTAATTCATTATTAAAGTAGGTTATAAAAATTATACAATTAATTACTAATCTCATAATATTTTTAATATTTTATTTAAATTAAGAGAAGCATGCAAATTAAATATTTTCTCTTTTGCATTATTCATTTGTTAATGTGTATATATGTTGGTGTTAGTTTTTACAAGAACATACACAGATTTTTATAGTAATTCCTTAATAAACAGCCAAAATTAACAAAATAAATAGAAAATTTACTGAAAAGATATAAAAAAATAAAAAAAAATAGTAAGAAATGAATAAATAATTATTATAATTACTGAAACAATATTGAAAGGAAAATTGTTACTAATGAATAAAAAAAATATGAATACATTGCAATTTATATTTATTTACTTTTGCAAGTGATATTTTTTTGTTTATTTTTTTTTCTTAAGTCGTAGAAATGAATTACTGATTTCACATATAAATGCACTCTAAAACTGAATGATACATAGAGTTATGAAATAAGCAGTCGTTGTATGCTATGTATATTAATGCATTTCCAACTATATTTTATTTTAAATAGATGAAATTTATTATATAGGTGTTTTGTCCCAATCTATACCTACATAATATAGTTTCTTTATAATTAGGAAAAAAAAATATATTTTTTTTTACTTTTAAATATAGAGGCAAAGTAGCACTACTCTATATTTTCATATAACATATAAAAAATCTTATAAAATCATATTTAAAATAAAACTCATTTTTATAATAGAATATTTCTATTTTACAGAAAAAATTAGAAATGAGTTGGAAAGTCTTAACTATCATGGTAGATAAGTCACATGTGCAATTAATTAACCTCTCATCATCATTGTTTTTGAATATTAGTCAGTCCAACTGAAAGACAGTCTACCCGATAGTCTGATGTGCTATTATAGATTCATGATTCACTGATTCATAATATGGTGGAAGCTACTTGGTATTGTATGATGGTTTGACTAAAAATTTATTAATATTTCTATATTTGGAAGTCTGAGGTTAAAACCTTATAAAATACTAAATTATACAGATTATGAAAAAATAGTATACAAAAAATCTTTAGTTTGATGCAGTACGTATCATCGAACATAAATTTTATAGAAGGGTTTGGAATTGTGCAGTCATACATGAATTCTCATAAAAATGATAAAATTGTGTTGTTTATGTAATATACTCATTATTGTAATAGTATAATTAATCAGACGATAAAAATGATTGATTCATAATATTGATTACAAAACTTACACTAATGAATATAGTGTTAGTTTAGCCATATCTTAAGATTACTTTTGACATTTACAGTAAATTTATGAAATTCCAAAGAGTCAAGTACATATGCACTCAAAAGAAATTAATTTTTGTGTTAATTGACCAACAAATTAAGTAGTAGTCTACGTAGAAGAAACATGTGCTATCTTTTGAATAAGTCCTAGTGCTAGATACGTAAGCTAGAGGAATAGTTCAAAAGTCCCAACTACATATCACCAAAACTGTATACATCTCTGTCCATTGGAGAAGATTCGAAAAAGTTAAGAAAATGGAGATCACATATCACAAGGCTTTCGACTTCACTCTTTTTTTTTTATAACTTTCACCTTTTTCGTCTCTGGCTACACTACAAAAAAATCGTTCATTCTTAGCAGGAGAAAACCGCTATCATATGCATGCGATAGCGTATTATGAACTGCTATGTCTGCCCCAGCTATAATAGGTCCCCCCTATAATAGCGGTTTTTCAAACGCTATTATAATGATGTTATACGATAGCAGTGTTTTTGGGTGCTATTATATTTTCGACAATTATAATAGCAGTGCTTCCTCCTGCTATATTTCTGTTTTCAATAGCATACCGCTAAGGCTATAATTGTTTCTCATATTGCAGTATACTACATCGTTCAATAGCATAACTCGAAGGCTATAATTGTTTCTCATATTTCATTATGCTACAGCGGTTTTACCGATGCTGTTAGTTAATTAGCAGTTTCTCATAGCTTTTAAGATTTGTTATTATACCACAACCTGCTCGATTTATATTGAACAACCCATATTCATACAATGAAACACACAAACAGAAACATTCATTAAAAAAGAGGTACCATACTACAAGTCTCAATCCGACACATTACTAGTACAACAAATTCATAAGTGCATCACTTAGTCTTATCCAACCAGAAAGAGAAGTACATTAGACCTGATAGTTAACAGAAGATCACTTTCTCCTTTGGCCATGCAATGCAGGTGCCAAGTGCATCTCCCATACTCTCAATCTCATCAGATGGCCGCCAAACCTCTGCCTTATTCACCTTCACCACATCAATCCAGACCTTAACTCCATTAGGTCCCAAGGGAACAAAGTGAACTGTTATGTCCGGGTTG
The DNA here is from genome assembly GCF_000801105.2 of Raphanus sativus. Taxonomy (NCBI): domain Eukaryota; kingdom Viridiplantae; phylum Streptophyta; class Magnoliopsida; order Brassicales; family Brassicaceae; genus Raphanus; species Raphanus sativus. The sequence continues at coordinate 32,015,189 of NC_079514.1, read as the reverse complement.
TCTGAAGCCCAACGTCCTTCTGCAACCACTTGCCTCTTTCCTGTAATGGACATTAGCTTGCATTTCTGGTTCTCTTTGGGAGCTTCATTTTGAATCTGGCGCTACAATGTTTGCAAGACAAACCAATATATATATATATCTCAGTGAATATAAGAAGAACAAACAGCTACTTAATTAATACCATTTACAAATGTACATGTGATCTTCGAAGGGGAGAAGGTGTTTGAGCTTTATTAAAGTTGGATTTTGGAGATTTATTGCTTGATTTAGAACCTAGTGATGCAGAACACGTAGCAGCTTACTCAACATAGGGGTCAACCACAGACGTATTCTGAATGACAGCGAGGTGGGCAATTCTCTTCTCTGTTTCAGACAGATTAACTGAAGTGGCTGCCGATATTGGTCGTCCCTCTAGGATTGACTGGCTCTCATAATCAGTATTCCTATCTAGTTTTTCCTCTACACTTGTTGTCTTCTTAAGAAACTCACTACAAAACCGCATGCACTCTTCTGCTAGGTATGACTCAGCAATACATCCTTCTGGCCTCGCGGTATTTCTAACATATTCTTTCAGTACTTTCATGTACCTACAGACATTAAAAAAAACTTTTAGTAATGCACTTTCAGAAACAAGACACTTAGATATGATATTGACTAGAAGTTACCTCTCGAATGGATACATCCACCGGAAGTGGACTGGACCACAAAGTCTTGCTTCCCTTCCTAGATGAACTGTCAGATGAACCATTATGTCAAAGAAACTTGGAGGAAAGAATCTCTCAAACATGCAGAGAGTTTCTACAATTTCAGCTTCCATTACTGAAATCTGCTCAACATCAATTACACGCTGACATAAGCGGTTGAAGAATGCACACATGCGTAGTATTGCTAATCTAGGGCCTTTTGGCAATAAACCTCTGATGGCAACCGGGAGTAATTGCTGCATCAGAACATGATAGTCGTGTGATTTGAGTCTTGATACCTTGCAATCTTCTAATGAAACGCCCCTTGATATATTTGAGCAATATCCATCAGGTCCTTTGAAATAAAAAAGACGCTTACAGAAGACTTTCTTTTCAGACTTTGACAACGACCAAGGTGCTGCTGGCAGGTACGTTCTTTTTCCTTTGATGCTGGGGTGAAGATCCTTCCTAATTCCAAGATGTTCCAGATCTTTACGAGTATTGAGTCCATCTTTTGATTTCCCGCAGTGCAGTAATGTGGAGACAATGCTATTTCCAACATTTCGCTCTATATGCATAACGTCCAAGTTATGCCTTACGGGCAGGTCCTATTAAAATCATAAACACACAAAAAAGGTCAGAGAAAGCTTTCTTTATATATATTGAAAAGGCTGAATGTAAACTGTTAAAATATAACACATACCTCCCAATATGGCAGTTCAAAAAATATTGATCTTTTCTTCCATCTAGATAACTCCTCAACATCAACTTTATCTTCTTCATCTGCCTCTGATTCACTGGAAACGTCTTCCACAGTTTTTTCTTCATCAACAATGGCGGTCCTTTTCCTCTTCATCCCATATTCTTTTCCATTCCCAAAATTGTTGACATAGTTTTTCAGATTATTGGATATGTCATGACCCGACAGTATCCTAGACTTTCTTCCATGTTCAGCTTTTCCATCAAACCAAGTCTTCTTTATCCGATACCTATGCGTTGGTGGAAGACCTTTTCTATGGGACATGTAAACATGTTTCCTACAGAACTTCATCCACATACTATCTGTGTCCTTCCCGCATACAGGGCAGCCCATTTTCCCCTTCACTTTGCAACCAGCTAGATTTCCATAGGCTGGGAAATCATTAATCGTCCACATAAGCATTGCCTTGAGAGTAAAAACAGATTTACTCACCACATCATATGTCGACTCTCCTAAGCTCCACAACTTGTTTAGATCCTCTATTAGAGGCTCTAAGTAGACATCAATGATGTTACCAGGCTGCTATGGACCAGGAATGAGCAAGGTGAGCATGATATTCTCCTTCTTCATACACAGATTTGGAGGCAGGTTATAGTTTACTAACAACACAGGCCAACAACTGTACTTACTGTTCTGCATGCTGAAAGGATTAAATCCATCAGTAGATAATCCCAGTCGAATATTCCTCTCCTCAGCAGCAAATAAAGGATATTTGTCATCCATTTGTTTCCATGTCACTGAATCTACAGGGTGTCTGAGTTTCCCATCGGTGCTACGGTTACTAGCATGCCACCTTAAGTTTTTCGCCATTTCCTCAGACCTAAACATCCTCTGCAGCCTCGGAATGATTGGAAAGTACCTTAATACTTTCTGCGCGACCCCTTTCTTCACCTCACCAGTCTTCTTGTTTATCTTCCACCTTGAAGCCTTGCATTTGGGACAATTATCAAGCTTCTTCAACTTTCTTCTGAAGAGACAGCAATCGTTGCCACAGGCATGAATTTTTTCATAACCAATACCGAACGTCTTCAAGAATTTCTTCACATCGTACATTGATGAATGAAGCACGTTCTCCTCAGGTAACATCTTCGGCAATGTCTCAAGTAGATCATTGAAGCTCTTATCAGACCAGCCATTCTGAGTCTTCAATCTAAACAATGACACGATGGCAGAGAGCTTGCTATGGTTTGCATAGTTTGGATATAATGGTGTTTCGGCGTCTACTATCTTTGCCAAGAACTCATCTTCTTTCCTGTCTTCTACCTCTTCCATCTCGCAGAAATCAGAACAACCATACTTAGTCTCAGCAGCTCTGTATAACCCAACAATCTCTTCGTTTAACTGATTTCCTTTCATCCCTACTTCAGCCTCCACTGAGCTCAACTCTCCGTGATGATACCAGTCCTTACGCCGCTTGTAATCCTCATCCATTCCACGCCTCACAAGATGATCAACTACATCAATGCCTGAATGACGATCAACGTTGCGACAGTCTTTACAAGGGCAAATGATCAACTGACTATCTCCTCTAACGGCAGAAACAGCTCTGACAAAGTCCCATGCACCCTTTTCATAAGCAGGATCAAGTCTGCAGTTAAAAAAAATCATTAAACTCTCCAATCTCAAGAGACACTTTACATATATACATATGGAAATTTCATACCTGGACAAATTAACCCACGCTTTCTCCAGCATTGTATGATCTAACCTTTCTTAAAATCGTTACACACACAAGAAGAGTCACAGATAACACAAATCCGAAATACTAGTCAAACCAGCATAAAAATTTATATCAGTCAAACATAAATCAGAAAGTACACGAAACAAACATATATCAGACACAAGCAGACCACACAAATCAAAAATATATAGCTCAATCTACACCAAACTAATATAATAACTAGTTACAACAACAAAAGGAACGAAGGAAATAACCTTTCTTGTGGTACGGAGAGAAGTGGTGCTTGAATGCTATTAACTCGACCCCCGGACAAGAGAAGCTGGAAATCTGTTAAGAACTTGAAACTATTAACAACTTGAAACTAAAACAAAGCTTAATATTGACATACAACTACTATAAAGCTTAAAACATATAAAACACAAAGCAACTAGTTGAAACTGAAACTGAAACAAAGCTTTAACTGATGTAATAACAAGAGAATAACCTGTCTTTTGGTAAGGAGAGAACGCGTCCCAGAAAAGAGAAGCTGAAAATCTGTTAAGAACAGAAACAAAGATTTCAACAAAACCATAAATCTGAAACAAAGCTTCAAACGAACCCTAGATCTTAATCAAAGCTTCAAACAGACCGCAAACTGAAATAAAGCTTCAAACAAACCCTAATCCCTAAGAGTAAAACCCGAATCTAACCAGAAATCGAGATGAGACGAGGGAGATCGAGGAATTGGAGATCGAGGGAGATCGAGGAATTGGAGATCGAGGGAGATCGAGGAATTGGAGATGGAGGGAGATGGAGGAATCGAAACAGAGATGAGACGAGGGAGTTGAGATGATGGGAAAATCGAGTGGAGAATGCTTGAGATTAAGGGAAAATCGAATGGAGATGCTCGAGTTGAGATGCTCGAGAGAGAGAGAGAGTGTTTTGTTTTTTTTTTTGGTCTCCTTTCTGTCGTTTTTTTAAGAGGGAAAGGAGTAATGACATTGGCGCTTATGTTATTTTCATCCAAGTATTCGCGGCATAAGTGATTTTCGATTACCGCTCACTAACTTTTGCCAAATAGCTGTGTTTAACTGCTATTAATAAAAACCAAAAACACAAATTTGGGTCTCCATAACACTTTAGTAAACACTGCTATCGTAGTGTGCTATCAATGAACGATTTTTTTTAGTGCTATCACAATTTCAGTCTGCTCAAGCTTTCACAAATTCATATTTGGAGACTCATTTGTAGATGTTGGAAACAATAACTAACTATTCACATTGTCAAAAGCTGATTCTTCTCCTTATGGTATATATAGATTTCAGACCTAATGGCCAACGCACCGTTAGATGCAGTAGGTGTGCAGTTTATTAATGCAGTAATATTTTACATGTTATTGTGAAATGTATGATTTTTTTTCTATGATCTATAAAAGAAGAAGGTCTATAAAATGAAAAAATCATATCACTTGTAAAAATAAATAAATTAAAATTGTAATGTATATAAGTTTTTTTTAATTATGTTTTAAATGAATTAATCCAAAACTCACTCTTTTTATATTATACTTCTAGACGTTAAAATGATTTTGTCCTGTTGTCAAAAAAAATGATTTTGTCCTGTGTATGTTACCTTTCTTTATTAGTGTTACATACAAATAAGATATACTTATAGTAATAATAAATGTTTTTTTCAACAATAATAATAATAATGTTGAAATTATAAACCAAATAATTTTTATTGTAAAACGACATTTATCGTGAAACCGGAGAGAAAATATTAAAAGGTGGTAATCCTTTATCAAAAAAATATATTAAAAAGTGGTTAGTAACTGATTATAAATGTGCGTTGATGTAAAGGTTAGGTACGATACAGCGATTCAATTGAACTAGACCCTCATAGCTTACAAACACACTTGGAAGTCAACGATTAATAGATAAGTTGACTAACTGTATAGGATATAAAAGTCAGCACTGGGTTGGACCGACAGATTGAAAACAGTGGTAATAAAAAAGTTTGTGACTGGAGAAGTCAAAATGCTAATTCCATAAATGCAACCGAAATTCATTCATGGAGTTTGGCAATGAGTATTGATTTATTATTAACTATATGCTTTTGAACTGGTCGTCTATTTACTGACTTAATATTTGTTTTTGAAAGTTTAGATGCTTCTAGTTAATATGTATTCAAATGATACATATAATCACTGAAATTAAAACACTGAGGCTAACACAATGGGATCAAATATGCTTCTGGCTTGGCTGGAATCTTTGACGACACTGGACTTTTGATCGTAAGCTCCCATATATAAAATGTCATTTTAAAATGTCTAATTATAATGAGTTCCATAACAGTGCAATATTACATTGAACAAGTAGGCTCCATATATATAGCAAATAAAAGGTGTAATGTTTATTAGAGATGTAATAATGATTGTTGAGAACAACAAAATTTGTTTCTGACAGATCGGTAGGGTTCCGTTGAGAGAACAAGTGAGTTATTTTGAGAGAAGCTTAGACTATATGGTAAGAATGTTTGGTGAAAATGGTACGGAAGAGATGTTAAAGAAAGCAATGTTCACAATCACAATGATATATTTAATTACGTACAACCATATATACCTTTCTTCTCTCAAGACAAGCTCCCCATTCATTCACCTTAAGGTAGTAAATATAGTACTTTATGTAGATGCATAATGCGTGAAGTGTCGATCAATTATTATGGAATTATTATCTTCTGTTACGGCTTGAGTAGACTAGTTAATTCGCAGTGAAGTTATATATAAATAATTAAATGGTGTCAAACCAAATTTTCACGTTTGCGTTAAGTTTAAAGTACTTTTACTTGCAAAACCAGATGCAAGAACGCGCACGATTGATTGTCACATTAATTAGTGTCAAGTCCGTGTTTCTCAGCGTTTGCATCAACTAAGAGCTAGAAAGTTCGTAGGGCCACTCGGTTGCAGCTGGCAAATGCTCTGACCAAGTCAACCAAATCGTATGTGGCTATAACATGAAGCTTTAGCTAGGGCTGGGCATTTTATCCGTTAAATTTGATTCGATTCGTTATCCGTTACTATTCGATCCGAAAATTCCGAATATCCGTAAGCTTTCGAAGCAAATCAAATACTAAAATTCAATATCCGTCAAAATCGAAGCAAATCACAAATATTAAAATTTTGGGAAGCGAATATCCGATCCGATCCGTCAATATATAAATACATGTATATTTTGATCATATTTAAAGTTTTAAATGTATAAAATTATATAATTATTATTCTAATATATTATTTGATAGATTCTATTCATATTATTACTTATATAAAAGTATTACATAAAAGGAAGAGAAAATATTTATGACAATTATATTTTTTTCTTAAGTTTTGTGTTATTATAATTTTAATTAAGTTTAAAAATTTACAAAATATGAAGATTCACTACTTCTTTTAATTTTTATCTTTTATATCATGCAAAAAATATATTTTACAAAACAAATTTGTATCAAAATTTTAAGATTATTTGTATTAATCAAAACAAATGAGAGATCCGTAAGTATCCGCGAATATCCGCAAATATCTATTTATTTTCCGGATATCCGTTTTTCCGAATATCCGTATTTTTCCGAAGCAAAGCAAATCGAAAAATCAGATATCCGTAACATTCGAAGCAAATCACAAATACCTTCAAAAACCCGAATATCCGATCCGTGCCCAGGCCTAGCTTTAGCCTTTCTCTCAGGACATTGAATACTGAGTTAGGATATCACAACACTACATTTTTCTACGTCAACTCTTAAGACCAAGAAACTGGCTTTGAACTATGGTCAATTTTGGTAATACATTAGATGTCTAGTAACAAAATGTTTTAGTTTGGTGCGTTTGGAAGGGTAGGCAAGCCTTATTGTGGCGGCTACTTTCCACCTTTTTACTTGCTTAAAAGGACCAAACCAGAACCCTACCGTGAGAACCGGTCAAAGTTTGTATTTTGGGACGCGTATCACCCAACCGAAGCTGCCGATCTCTTTGTTACCAAAGGATGGGAACCAAAATGTGGCTACCCTTTTAACATTCGTTAATATTATCAGTAATCTTATTAATGCAATCTTTTGTGTAATTTATTATCATATAAATATACTCAATCACATGTCATGCGCGATTAATCACAGTCGCCAATAAATAAGGTATAATTTTCTTACGAAACATAACAACCTGATAGATTCTCCAGCTTAGTGAAGATTGTATATTACAAACTAAAACCAAACTGAAACAGAAATTTAGACCAAATAACCAGACTGTAAACCACAGAATAAAACTCAATAACTCGTTTACCAGCTGAATGAATCTTTAGACTTGCCAATTTTGGTTTTGTATGAAGTCTCTATTTCTTCCTGCAGACATTTCCATGAAACATATCACATCACTTTTCCAACAGTCCCTTTTACATATTTTCATGTAATAAAAGAATGGGGGGAGAAATAACCTTGCATGATTTAAGTAGAGGTTCTAGGAAGGATGATCTGAAGAACTTGATTGATTTCCCAAGTAAACTTCTATCTGAATCTGGCAGGTGTTAAAGACCAACTGATATTAGTAAAAGGCTAATTTGAATCAAATCAACATTTACTGTAATTAAAAAAAAACGTACCTTCTTCATCATCATCCACATCCATTCTTGAGCCTCCTGAGTTGATTTCTTCTATTAGCTGAAAAAAGAATATAATATAAGCTCGAGGAACAATATCTCTGTGAAGAGATAATTCAAATGTCTATTACTTTACCTGTGGAAGTGTTGGAACTGCTAATGGATCAAACTCATCGCAGTTATTTGGGTCGATAGGAACACATACACGACCTGGAAATTAACAAGACATTTCTTCTTTAAGGTATACTATGAACATGACTCTGTTGTATCTATTGGTGTGATTAATATTCAAGAACCAACGGGAGGGACCTGTTTTTGGATGGACGCAGAAAGGTGCCTTAAGCAAATGGTTCATTTGTTTTGAGACCTGTACCCATACAAGTTAACTTGTCAGTTGTTAATACCGTACAGGATTAATAACAATTGAAGAGGCAATATATTATTTACAAACAAACAAACCTCCAGATCAATTCGAGGATAGGTAAAGGTGAAGACGATTTCTTCAACGCACATACGCAGTGTTGGAGCCTGAAACATTTGGATACACGATGGAAGATAATGAACAGATATTATAGGGGGGTTCAAGTAAACAATTTCACAACAGTACGCACCTTGTGTTTCTTGGATTGGAGGGTGTTTTTAAGCTGCTCCCACCTAACAAGGCTGATGGCTTCTTCTGATAAAGATGATCTAGCAGCAGAATTCTCCCACTTTTCTCTCAGCTCTGATTGAATATCTGTCAATTATAAGTAACCAAAATGAGTTTAGGACCACGTGTAAGCTGGAAAATATATACATCATCATCACTTTCCATTACCTTCATCTGAAATCATCTCAAGTATTTTCTCATACTTGTCTTTGCTAGAGAAAATGCTTTGAGTTGCTTGTAACTCACCCTCAAAGAAACCCTTGAGATAATCCACATACGATCTCCTGTAGAAACCCAAGATGAAATTAGTAAGCAGAGATGGTGATTTTTAAAAATAAGAAAGGTAAAAAGGTGATGGAGGAACACACGTACGCAAGGAAGGGATGAAGAGAATAACCCATAAGAACGACTTTTCTTGCATTGTTCTCATTTCCCTGTGTTCACATATAAACAGTTATTAAACTTTTAGAAAATTTTGTAAATGCCAGAAAGCAACCAAAACAAAAGCAGAATTGAGAAAGCAAACCTTATAAACACGGAAGTATTCAGCAACTGCTGACCTTTGTTCATTAGTCATCCTGCAGAATACAGAACGTGATTCATACATACACTTGGGTGAAATGTTCAACAGTGTTAGTAGTGAGCGTTGAGTAATTTGTATATACCTGCGAGCTTTAGGATCACAAACCCAACAGTGAACTCCACGACGTCCACTGAACACCCAGAGAATGTGTTTGAAACCGAAATCCTCTGCAAATTAGCAAAGACCAAAAACATAAGTGACTATGATGATCATAAGACCAAACAACTACTTCTATCCACAACGTGCTTGACATTGAGTAATAAGCTATTGTTGAAGAGCATAGAGAGAGTTAGAAACTAAGTCCCAAGAGAAATGGTAGATGGAAAGTGTGGTGGGTACCAGTGAGGGAAGTATGAATGACTTTGATAGCAACAGTCATCAAAGGCCAACATTTGGAGCAAACATCAGCTCCAGAGCAACAGTATCTTACGTCGTCATAATCTGTTATATCCTGAGAAACAATAATACAACATATTCAAGTCAAAACACACATTTAGGAATAAGAATAAAAAAAAATTATAAGATAAGAAAAATGGAAAAAACTTAACAATATCAAAGACCAACTCCCTCTCCACAGGAGTAAACACATTGGTACCAGTTTGCGAATAGGCGTGCCTCTTATCAGGCTGCAGGAGAAGAAGAATCTATAATTAGGAATCTAATAAAAGCACACAGCTGATGAAGAGATAAAAAACAGGGGGCTCACATCAACGCTGTAGACGGCGCCAATATCAATCTTGTAAGGAAAAGAGGATTTGATGGCGTCTTCCATGGATGAAGCAGTCTTGAAGGACTTGTAGCGAAGATAAACATCGTTCTCAAGTGTAAAAGAGAACTCTCTTCGACCAAAGTAGTACTCATCGCACCCAGGATGTTTCCCATCTATTTATATATATCATTATTAGTATAGCTTTCTAAGTAAGTAAGTGTTTGTGCAATAAGAGAAAGCAAACAAATAAAAAGAAGTAGGGTACCGTGTCCGTAAGAAAGCCATTTGTGAAGATCAGTGTAAGGAAACAGATTTCCTGCAAATAATTAAAAGCATATATATACTTGAGAGAGAGAGAGATCTGACTTGCGAAGAAGAAGAAGAAGATAAAAATTTGGGAGGACTTGCCGTAGTAAATTCGGAGGTAATTAACGTTGAAGGATTCTTCTGGTTTGGGGTTGTTGTTGATTTGTGGTGCATCCATCATCTTTTCATCTTCTCCTCTGCTTTTTATCTCCTCTCTCGTCATCTTTCTTTCCCGCAACGATTCAACAAAAAATAAAATCCAAAACTTTTTCGAAGTAGAGATTTCACAGAAACAAAACAATCAGCCGAATGGAAAAGAGATACGAAAAAGGAGTTTCTGATAAAAAGAGAGAGAGAGAAACACCAGTCGACGATTACAGAATCATTTTAGGGGTTGTGAAAAACGCGGGAAAGAGGAGACAATAAGGGTAAAATTAGGCGGGACAGTTTACAACGGGCCAACTGTTATAAGGGCCTTTGCTTATTTGGGCCCATTAATGTTTAGGATAAATTAAACCTTATAATTAATAAATTTGATAAATTAATAATTTATAAAATAATAAAATAATAAATTTCTAGAAACTAAAACAAACAGTGTCTCATTAAATAATAAATTAAAAATTTTATATAGTTATATATAATTTTTTTATAAAATTCTACAACAACTTATGTAACACATCTCAATAGATAGATGGTGAATTAAGAACATCGAAAATTCTTATTAATTGATCTTGTTTGGACGTGAATAACAAACTAAAATATTCTCATATCACGAATTAGAAATTTTGGTGATGTTAATTTATATGAAAATATACATTGCACGATAAATTTTTTTATAGCAATTTTTTAGACTTACGATTAGTTTAATCTTTTAACCAGTACTGAATTTTCCATTGCCCACTGAACAAAAAGGATTTTGGGTTTAAAAGGTGAGTGATTTGTAGACGTGAACGTGTGTTGATTCACGCAAGAAGATAATTAATTTGTCTCTATTCATGTATAACGCTAAATAATTCAGATTAAACAGATTTATATTAGATTGTTTAAGTGATTACTAATACAAAGATATGTGATCTCGAATACTCAGCGTTCTTGCTGGTTTCTCTTGGTAAGGTAACAACTGCAATTTTGGGTTTTTATGTGATCGACATGGAAAGAAGAGTCGATACATTTTATAAAAATGATTCCTGCCAGCCAATCCTTTACCGTTCTGACCGTATAAGTGCTAGCTAGTATTGTTCGTTCATCTCGCTCGCAATGCTTCCTTTCTATTCAATACAGAAAAGAGGAAGAATATGATGACGTCAACAGTTTCTAGAATATTTAATTTTGCAGAGAAATTATCGAGAATGAATTTGTGCAACCGTCGTAAACCATTACTTTTTTAAGTAGAAAATGAGATCCGCAAAAAGTCAGGGTTGCAAAGAGCAACGAAATACTGAAGACAATAGAAAAAGAAATAGATGGTGTGACAAAGGGGAGAGGGGGTCCTAACTCCTAAGAGTTGGTCGTGGTGCTCAACAAGTAGTCCCCGACTGTCAAATGAAGATGGTCTCCAAGTATCACAGTCACCACTGGCAACTTCTCAATGCAGCTTACAGTTATCTGCTCATACAACAACCAAAAAGGATTTAGGCACACACCACAAATTTCATCAAAAGCTTCACTAAGTACCCTATCAGAGCATTTACCTTGCCATTTCCTTCTTGGAATTCTGATTTCAAATCAGAATAGTCCCGCGATAACAAGTACGCTTGGAGCCCGCTTGCAAATTTCACATCTCCTGAAACCATATTAGATGCATTCGTTAAAAACTCAGAGAGAGAATCAAAAAGCATTATCATGATGATGAGATGGTGACTCACCTGAATATAAGGCAAGAATAGCTTCTTCATTGAACTTCAAAGCCGGCCGAGCCAAACTAATCTTAAAGGAGAGCTTTGAAACGTTTTGAAAACTCTCGTCAGATAATACCACCTACAAAATAACAGACACCAGATCATTCGTTACGTTTCTGACTGGGGTGAAGCAAACTTAGCAGGCGTGGAAGGAATGTTGTTGATGATGATGACTTACTGCATGTGATGGCATCAACGTCGACAAAAGCAAAGAGGAACCAATAGTATCCTTTATGTATTGTTCCTGCCCACAAACAAAAAAAGGAACGATGAACGATAAGATATTCTCTTATAGCAATGCACTTGACAAAAGTTCAAGTATATCAGTGTGTTTTCAAAAGGAAATCATCATATCGGATAGATAGAGCTCAAGTCAAGAAGAGAAATACAAAAACAAACGCAGTTAGTTACCTGAGACTTCAGAACTTGTTGCAACGCAGATACATCTTTGTCCAATGACTCAATGTACACTTCCACAAAGTCAGTTGGTTCCAGACCTGACTTCTTCCGTAGTTTTTGGATCCTATTGACAATCTATATATAACACACGGAAATAATAGCTCAGGAGCACAACATCGGAAGAAAAATGATAAGATGCAGAAAATATATAAAAATTCTTATAAGAAAATGTATTCATATGATTTCATCTAACACCCGTGCGGCATATTAAGAAATATCTATTTACCTCACGAGCAACACCTGCTTCATACAACGAATCATCTGCTCGTAGATCCAAAATCACCAAAACATCACCTGCAGCATGAACGGAAGCATATATTACATTTTATCATTAACAGTAGAGCACACGTAATCAATTAAATATTCAAACAAAATTGACAACAGAGAAGGTAATCAGTTATGATCCGTACCATCTCCATTTGCATCAATCTCTGTATCCTTCAAACCATCCGGGCGTTTGAAAACCCTCACAATCTGAACGAAAAGTGTCAGAATTTAGCTATTAACAGCATATTCTTCATTTTCTATCCCACAAGAAAAAAAAAGCATAGGATGATATACCTTGATATCTGCTAGCTCCAGCGTGTGTCCAGCAATAGTAACTTTCCCAGCCTCCTCGAATCTTAAGATATCTTGCTGAGACATTCCTTTAACTTCTTTGGCAACAAGCCCCATTGACTTTCCAAGCCGTTTTCCCAGTACACTATAGGAATGAACAAGTCAAATCGCTTTCTACATTGAGCACAAAAGGTTAAAAGCAAAACGCAGACCAACCTGAAATCTGGTTCTGCTTTTAGAGAGGCATACTTCAGAGTATCATTGCATGGCACTAGAGATCTTACATTAAGTTCTTCCAAAACATACTGCAAGGGAAAATCAAAATGGGTCAGTTTGTTTGTTTTTTCTGAAACACAGGGTCAGTTTGTAGTATTGGTTCTTTGAATATAAAGAGAAACAAAATAGCTGTAAGATATGTTTTTCTGATTTCACTAAAAACCTCAAAAAAAATCTTTAGATATTTATATCTGCATAATAAAAAAAACTTCAAGAAGATAAACTACTGTTAATGTAAAACCACATACTGTACCTCTCTTAGTTTTCCAGTTATGTCATCCAAGAATTCTGCATCTGGATGAACTACAGTGATTTCCCTGGTACAACAAGGATAATTATGTGTTACTTTTTTGTTCAGTATAGGCTACCAAAACAGATGCTGCAAGCCAGAATAGTGATTAAGTACAAAGCTCACTTTAGAGGAGTTTTCAAGGGTAGCTTGTGACGCTCACGAATGTTCCGAGCAAGATCGATGATTGTCATCATTCTTGTAACACTTTTCTCAATCCTCTCATCTCTCTGTTAAAATATAAATAAGTAAAACTTCAGACAATGATTATGTTATCCTTGGGTATAGAGATATGGACATCAGTATTACCGTTCCTTCCGCTTCTGGGAAACTGCAGTAATGAATGCTTTCCTCAGAACCTTCACAAGCCTTCCGCAGATTCTGGTATAACGTCTCAGTGAAGAAAGGTGTAAAAGGGGTCATCACTTTGCAAGAAGTGAGGAGCACCTGAAAATCCAGACGATTATTAGTCATTACATTTGTTCAAATAATAGTCACCATAAAAACAATAGTATTCCCACAACTATTTACTATACATTGTACAGGGTTGAAAGAGCAATGTGACAGTCATCTTCTCCTGTGCGGCCTTTTAGCCTCTTGCGGTTGAATCTAACATATATGTTAGTGAGATTGTCGAGGAACTTCAAGAGATAAGGAACAACCTGAAAAAAAAAGAAAAGAAAGATATGATAGATACCACGAGACAGTGATCACTTGTTTTCTAGTACATACACCACATCATGCTGAAAAAGACATGTAAATAGCTTACAGTGTAAAGCCGATATCCATCCATCTCCTGGCGGACAAAATGAACAAGACTCTGCGTAGCTGAGTGAATCCACTGATCGAGAACGTTTGATGGCTGTAAAGTTGCTAAATCGGTAGGAACAAATGGTCCGGAGCCCTCAATCTCAAGTCTCTTTGCATTCTGAACAAGGAACCTATACGCATTGTACCATGGAAGAAATACATCTTTGACCTAGAGACTCCCAATATAGTGACCAAAACAGTTCAGACAAACAAAAGATCTACTCAAATAAGCAGCAATAAAATCAACAACCAAGATTACTCACAACACCAAGTACTCCTTCCTTTTTGAAGCGTAGTGGCTCAGCACGTACGACCGGAGAATTTATGATATACAATCGCACAGCATCCTGTTAGCGTTCACGTAAAGTTACTAATTAATGACGTGTTCACAGCTACCAAGATTCCATAACTAATAGAACAGAGAAGTAAGAGAAATAAAAAAACTGAAAACGCAGCATAAGAGCATATTACAGGGACAACTTACAGCTCCATACTCATCTATGACTTCCAAAGGAGGTGGATAGTTCCGTAATTTCTTACTCATCTTTTTACCATCCTCAGCAAGTACAAGGCCATTGCAAATCAGATTTCGAAATGCTGGCTTTCCAAATAGTGCAGTCGACAGCACCATAAGAGTATAAAACCTGTAGATGCCAAACCAGCAGTTAAGATGTTTTTAATTGCCTACTAAGCAGAAAAACAATATTGCTTTTTCAATACACTATCACATTTGCTATATACTATATTAATAACACCTTCCATTAGCCTCGACTCATTACTTAATTTACGTACAGTAACTGAGGATAGTTAAGATCTAGACCATCCAATACATTGAAGGGAGAGAGCAACCCCAGAGATATAGTAATAGATAATTTTACATATGCAACTTAAACATACCATCCACGAGTTTGATCAAGCCCTTCAGCCACAAAATGACCAGGGAAATTCTTCTCAAAAAGCTCCTTGTTTTCAAAAGGATAATGGATGTACGCGTAAGGCATTGACCCACTCTCAAACCAACAATCAAACACCTGAAAAGGTAATATAAGCATAAGTGTGAGATAACACTCTAGATAACCAAGGATTATAGATAAAACGAAAGAACACGGATCGATCTTACATCTTCTACACGATGGAGCACACCAAACTCAGGCCCACGACTGGATGGAATTGTAATGTGATCAATATGGTGACGATGTAGATCAAAGACCTGAACCAAAAATCATCAGAAAAACAAAATGAGCACCAGGCCTTTTTGAGAAGTAGTTGCAACAGAAAGATAGACAAACAAAATGCAAAATCAACAGAAGAGACCTTGACACCAGAGAGCTTTTCAAGCTTCTCGACAGAATCCATGACAACAATTTCCTCACCATCATCACTGATCCATATCGGTAGAGGCGTGCCCCAAAATCTACTTCGGCTAACGGCCCAATCCCTTGCGTTTTCAAGCCAATTGTGAAAGCGTTTATCCTGAGTTGCAAGTCAAACAAGAAGAAGCTATTAGGAAAAATGTATTCACGTCATTCTCTAAAACTGCTATACTCGTAAGTGTGTCTGCTTCACTGACCTTCACATAATCAGGTACCCAGTGTGTCTGTTTATTGTTTTCTAACAACTGTTCCTTCAAGAGCTCCACCCGCACAAACCTAACAGGACAAATACAAACAAACTTCATCATCCTAACAACGCATAAGAATGAAACAACAACCTCCATATGATCTTTGCCAATTCTACGTGCCATACAGATCTGATGTTCACTACTTATTGAAATAAATACAATATGGAGATGAAAACATGGAAATCAAGATGCCTCACAGGAACTAGCACTGAATGATGCAACAACTAAGACCTTAGCTCAAGCTCATATGAAGCAAGAAGCATACCAACTGGGAACGGCTCTATATATGAGAGGAGTGTCTGATCGCCAGCAAAATGGATATGAGTGAACAAAGCTCCCCGTTTTGACAAGCCTGCCTTTGGCCTGAGATAACAATAAATATTATTTGACAAGAAGAAGCCGCCTACAATTAACATTCCAATGGTCCAAAATGCACTAAGATCCTCGGACACTTGAAAAATCATCCAGGCCTATTAGAAGTTAGGCCACAATAATTACCTTTACGGCTTCGATTATATCCTTGTCTGCATCTTTGACATACCGGCCACTGAAATGGGTGATTCTCTCAGTGAACAACCCATCGTCATCAACAGCTACAACTAGATTCTCACCCTGATAGAGAGTATCAAAACATATAAAACATTTACAATTATGAGATAAAGGGAGCTCAGTAGAATAAAGACGAGCATGGGTCCTTAAACATACTTTAAGCCTAAACAAGAGAGAAAGAAACTACTAATGAGGATCTCTTCCTAAACAAATAAATAATACATCGTAGTCCCTTGAACCCCAAATAAATCCCAGGAGTTACAACCCTAAAATCAAAGATCAACTTAACCCCAACTTTTCTAGTTATGTCTGACGTTAAGGGGTTAATAACGATAATTAGTCAAAATCTAACCTTTTTAATGATATTGTTCTCGAGACAAACACGGTAATCGTCTTCACCAAAGGCAGGAGCACAGTGGACAATACCAGTACCACTGTCATCAGTGACATAACTATCTGCTACAACCCGGAAGGCCTCACTTGAGAAATCACTAAAGTACTCAAACAAAGGTTCGTACTTCTTCCCAACCAGGGAAGCTCCATCAAATTTCTCCAAAACCTCATAAGAATCAGCCGCACTGTCAGGTTTAGCACCCCCTTTGGCTTTAGGATTTGCCTTCTTTGCATCAGCATTGGTCTTGGGCTTATCAGCAGGAAGAGCTGACAAACGAGATTCAGCAACCACGTAAACTTTCCCATTGTTCTTGTTCCGAACCTTGACGTAAACAAACTTGGCATTGACACACAGAGCGAGATTGCTAGGAAGAGTCCACGGAGTAGTCGTCCACGCCACAAAAGCAGCGTTATCTTGATCACCAATGACTGGGAACGTCACCATAATCTCAGGATCCGGAACGTCCTTGTAGTTCTGACCAGCTTCGAAGTTAGATAACGGTGTCTTACAACCAGTACTATAAGGCATAACCTGCCACCGAAATCGAATCGATTCAATTTACAAGATTCCAAATCAAGAAACAAATGGAGGGAAAAGCCAAACAAACAAACCTTGAAGCCTTTGTAAACAAGATTCTTATCAAAAAGCTGAGCAAACACCCACCAAACACTCTCCATAAACGGCAGATCCATCGTCTTATAGTCGTTCCTGAAATCAATCCAACGGCCAGTCCTAGTAATCACCTTCTCCCACTCCTCCACGTAGCGAGTCACAATACTCCTGCACTCTTCGTTGTACTTATCAATCCCCATCTGAAGCACCTGATCCCTCCTTTTGATGTCGAGCTTCTTGTCGATCTCGTTCTCGACGGGGAGGCCGTGGCAGTCCCATCCGAACCGACGCGTGACGTGGTGGCCGGTCATGGTCTGGTACCGCGTCACGATGTCCTTGATGGTGCCGGCGAGGATGTGGCCGTAGTGGGGAAGACCGGTGGCGAAAGGAGGGCCGTCGTAGAAGATGTACTCGGGGAGGTTCTCGGTTCGTTTGAGCTGTGTCTTGAAGGCATCGATTTGAGTCCAGAATGAGAGTACATTCTCTTCCTCGCGAGGAAATGAGAACTCCTTCCCTTCGCAGACTTCTTCCATGGCGATGGCGAGAGGGAGAGAGAGAGAGTGAGATTAGGGTTTCTATGGGATTGACTCAACACAGGAAAAAAACGGCGCAGGTGAGAGACAACGTAGATAGTTTATAACGGGCCGAGCTTATAACGTATGGCCTTTTTAGGTTTCAATATGTTAATTTACACTCTTTTTGAAACAATGTTAATTTACTCTCTCTTTTTTTTTTTTTTTTTTTTGTAACTGATTTACCCTCTCTTTTTGTAACAATGTTAATTGATCAATTTTTCCAACACACATTTAATTTAAGTTTTGTTCACCAAAAAAGCACGTATAAAATGATCAAAAAGGTTTAAATAAAAAGATGAAAATATATTTTGACTCTTAGATAAATAAATAAAAATAAAATATTATACAAATTTTGAAAAGGTATCTATAAAATTATTTAATTTTCAAAAATTTGAGAAATTTATGTAAACATCATTTTCTCAACAAGTGTATGTTCATAGTTAAGTATTATGATTGTCCTAACAATTTTGGTGTCTTTTTAAAATTAATTGAGGTATCTCAAACATATTAAAAAATCCAGACTAATCTATAAAAAGAAATGTAGACTTTTACATGTATTCAAATGGACTATATATGCAATGGATTTATATCCACATGATCATATATGAAAGTGTGTAATGTGGTGCTTCGAACTCATATTGTTCACCAACCAAAGCTCGTCTATCAGGACCATCACATTGTTAACAATTTTGGTGTTCATCTATTTTATAATAATAATTACAATGTTTTTTACTATCTAATTCAGAATTTACTTCTTTTTAAAAATAGATGCCTCTTGTGGATGGTTTTCTTTACACTGATCAATTTGGACTGGCTATTTTTGGCTGGAATTTAAAGTTTAAATATTATTATCTCAATATATTTAATGATATTGTTCTTAAATTATGTCTCTAATGGATTAATGGATTTAGACTAATCAAGTAAATTCAGATTTATATGATTTATTAATATGTTAAGGGTCTTAGTAATAAAAGTAATAGCTTGGGGTTTGAGAATGACTAGTCTATTGTTTTTTGGGATTATCTATTCCCTCTTACAGCAGAAGCTAGCAAATTATCACACATTCCAAACTAACAAAAAAAGCTCGAGATTGATTAGTGTTTACCATTTTCGTAAGAAAATTTAATATTTTCCAGCTAAAAATGACCGCAAACCCTCTTTTGGCCAACCACCGGAAAAACTGAAGGACATTAACCCAAAAAAAAAACATGTACTCAAAAAGTGCGTCTATGTATTATCAATATACTATATGATAAAAGCATCTAATCAACAACTTCACTACTAAACAACTTGAACTTATTAGCATCAAGAACAAGTTTCCTAATAGATGAGAAAGCTCCCATGAGTCCCGCACAAGTGAACACAACCATTATCGTCATGTTTATCCAATACGTGAAGCTTTTTTTGGTAGGCTTGTATGTCATGTTGTACAGAAGCATTGGCAGCACGAAATCGAGTGGGATAAACCCAAACGCACCTACCACCGCGTTTATATCCCCAAAGAAGGGTAGCATCGCTGCCATGAACCCACAGAACGCCATATATAGCGTTCTTAGAATCAGACGCGGCACCAGGTTGCGTCTTGAGAACATCCCTTGTGTTGTATCCGCCGATTTCTTCTCCATTATCTCATACGCAACTTGAGAATACACCTACCAAAAACCCCTCTAAACGTTAGTCACTATCTTGATATCCAAGTAACCTTCAATATGATCACTTGACCATTTTTAGACTTACGAGGCCAATGGCGAAGAGCTGAAGAAGAACAAAGATGACTGCTAGGCCAATGACGACAATAGGAGCCAGAGTAGGTCCTTGGTCAGGCATTAGGTTCTTGAGAATATTAGAGTTCGAACTATTACCAAATACCCAATAACCCGAAACTGCAGTCGAGTAAAACGTGATGAAGATCACACTGTAACACAACAATAGTCCTTTCAACATCTTCCCTGTAGCTGGTGGGGCAAGAGTTGCCTGCATTTGTAATATAAAGCGTAACATAAATCTCAAGCTCAATAATGACACGTTTTGATTTGTTTTTCAGCATATTTGACCTGTATTTCAGGCAAGATTCCATTTCCGAAAATAGCAGCAATGATCGAAATGGATGTGAAGGCACTAAAAACTCTTCCCGAGTCCGTAGGCTCTAGTGAATACTCACGTTTAGGAGCGTGTTTAGACAAGCCTTCAAAACCACAAATTAGTTGTCGATTTTTTCACTAAAAAATAATAGTAATAAAAATCACCGTACCTAGGTTGATACAAGCCGCAACAACGAGGAAAGTGTAGCCTACGCTGAGAAGGAGAGAAACACAGTTAATGTGTCTAAGAGAGTGAAAACTTGGGAGCTGTGACAGAACAATCATCACGGCTGTCACCATAGCAATGAACTCGTAGAGCTTCAAGGTTCCTTGTGGGAAAAGGCTCGAGTACATTATCTGCGTGTCACGAACAAAAATATATTTGATTGAACTATCTGATCCGTACATATCTTAGTGGCAAGTAACTAAAAGTTTTGTATTTTGTATTTTTACTTCAAGGCATTGGCCTGCGAGTAGAATGGCACCAATACCGATTCCCGTGTTGATAGCTGTTTGAATGAATATAACCACATAAAACATCCATCCTGATCCTGCACCACATTACAATAACCGGTTTAGAAATTAAAATTGACCGGTAAAACAGAATCAATCAGTAACAAAACCGAGAAACTCCAATCCAAAACCACAACTAAATAAAATCGATGGATAAATATTAGTATAGCAGACAAACAAAATCAAATAGACGGACGAAACCTAATAAAATAAAAATAAAATTGTTCAACTTTAAAATCCATATAAACTGTGTAATCGAATTACTATATTAATTTAAACCGATCTAGAAAGAACCGAGTTCTATCCAAAAACCTGAAACCGGTTACTGAATTTCAGTAACGACCACTTCAATACATCCAAACCGGAAGCACGTGTGCGATCAGGAAATCTAACAGACGAATAAGGTCAAAGTATCTACACTGAAACCCGATCCAACGTATACGGATTTAACCAAAAATAGCAAAAAAAAAAGAAAAGGAAAAATATATTTCAGGATTTAATTCTGAGAAAATATGATTTTGTTTTTTTTTTTGTACCGAGAACGTCGGCGGCGAGTTCCCGGAATCGAATGTGACGGCGGCCAGATTTTTCACAGTGATCGAGAACCTTGGACATGAGGTAGTAAGCGTAGAAAGTGACGAGTCCCATCGTCGTCAAACACACAAACCCTAACCACCATCCCAACCCCCTGAACGCGTACGGTAACGTCAATATCGTGGGTCCCACGATCGCCGTCGTCAGATGAAATCCGGCGTGCCACCACTCGCCTGAATTTACAGGAAAATTTAATTAATTTTTTTTCCCAAAAATCTGATGAGCAGTTCATAGAATAATTACCTTTTGATTGGAGGACGAAGAGAGCTCCGGCGTCGGAATCGAGCCGGGAAGAAGGAAACGGTTCGGATCTTGGAGGATCCGCCATTGATGATGGATTTTAGGTGGAAGAAGAGAATTTTTCAAAAGAAAGTGATTCTTGGGGATGAATGATAAACAACAGCAACAACGTAGATGTGGTGGTGCATTTTAGCTGGTGACAGTTTATACTAATTGGTAACACAGGAGTAAAAGTATTTCGTTGGTTCTTATAAAAAAAGGAAAGAAAACAACCTGTCCGAGTGGGGAAAGAAGTCATAATATGCATTTCCCCCTTTATTCGGGATGTAATGTAATAAAAGATTTTTTTTCCGTGCTGTTATCTTTTTTTACTTATTTTGTTTATATTATTAGGATTCCTTCTTTACTTTTTATATTTTTCACTTTGTATTTTTTTCTTACAAAAATAGAGTTTTCTTGATTCGCTACCTAGCTATGGGGAAAAGTGCCTATTCCAACCTGAACAATTTGGATCGTGCCAAATACAACCCGAACTAATGGTTAGTGCCAAATACGACATGAACTCAATTAAAACTTTAAAAACCTACCCGAACTTTTTAAAATGTGCATAAATCTACATTGAAATATTATTAAAAAGTTGAAATTACATAAACTACTATTTTTTCATCGTATTAAATTTTAAAACTTTGGTGATAATTTTTTCTAATTTATATAAATACATAACATGTTTTTACTTATTATATCTTCAATAAACTTATATCTTACTAAAATAAAATAATAAAATATTTATAATTACATGATCTTAAATATACTTAAAAATTTTGAAGTTATTTATAAAAATTTCTTGTATAGATTATTTTTATTTTTAAAACTTAAGTGATTTTTTTTCAAAAGTTATTATTATATATTTTAATATTTTGTTCAATTCTGAAAGGTAAAAGGTTCAAAATATAAATAACTTCAAAAATTTTGAACAAAATATCAAAATATATAATAAATTTGAAAAAAAATTCACTTAAGTTTTAAAAAATAAAAATAATCTATACATTTTTTATTTATAAATAACTTTAAAATTTTAAGTATATCTAAGATAATTTAATTATAAATATTTTATTATTTATATTTTAGTAATATATAAGTTTATTGAATATATAATAAGTAAAAACATGTTATGTATTTATATAAATCAGAAAGAATTATCACCAAAGTTTTAAAATTTAATACGATGAAAAAATAGTAGTTTATGTAATTTCAACTTTTTAATAATATTTCAATGTAGATTTATGCACGTTTTAAAAAGTTCGGATAGGTTTTTAAAGTTTTAGTTGAGTTCAGGTCGTATTTGGCACTAACCATTAGTTCGGGTTGTATTTGGCACGATCCAAATTGTTCAGGTTGGAATAGGCACTTTTCCCCCTAGCTATGAGTGGACTTCTGGCTTATTGCCGTTATCTCTGTACTATATTTGAGAAACGATTTGTACATGCGTCATCACTACAATTACTCTCAACAAAAAATGATAACATGACTTAAAAAATATGACATGGCATCGATTTAATTGTGACATGTAAAATTTTATATATTAAAATTTATTTTTTTTCGTAAGATTTCTTAAATATGATAACGGCTATTTTCTATATACACATTCATATTTTTGAAAAAGTTTCGTAATATAGTAATAACTAATAAATTTTACATCAAAAATATTATTTTTCTACAAGTATCTATTTTGATAAGATTTTAGAAATATGGTAATACTAATAATTTTTCTATATCTATTAAAAGAATAGAATTATATATAAATAATAATTACAAATTTATTTTTTCATCAATTTATGAATCATATTTTTATTATCAAAATAAGTGTGGTTATAATTATATATTTATCAACTTATATATGTTATTTATATTAATGTATATATTTATTAGAACTAATTTAAAATAAAATTTAACTGAATAAAATATAATATGAATAAAATAACTCTATAAATTTTTAATTATTATTATTATTGTTACAATTTAAATAAAATTAAATTAAAAATTAAAGTAAACTTGAAACTAGAAAAACTACATTATGGTTTCACTTTTAACTAATAAAATTTAAATTCAAATACTGAAATTTGAAAATTTGTTTATATAAAAATATTTTTAAAATTTTATATCTGCGCATGGCGCAGGAAAACTGCTAGTTGGTCAAAAATTTTAAAGTTTTAACACTTTAAGAGTTCAGTTTTTGTAGAGACTAATTGATGTAAAATTTATTGGTTAAGAATCATTTTTGCTAAGAAGGGTTAGTGCAGAATAAACCTAAGATAGTCAATAGTTCTAATAAGAAAATGGACTTGGATATATTTATTCTATTAAAATAGAATCATTAAAAAATCTGTGGTACAGAAGACAATTTCGACAATTATTTAAGGAAAAATTGCCAAATATAACTCACAACTTGATTTTAAATGCAAAAGTATACCCAAACTTTAATCAAATGCAGAAGTAATTTAAAAGGCTATTGAAATTACAACCAGCCCCTTGTGACCAAACAAAAAAAAACAGTTTTTTACGAACCCCAGTAAATCTTCTGGTATAGTTAATCTTAAAAATAATTTATAATTTTTTTAAAAAATATTTTGTTAAGTGAAAAATTGAAATCATGTAATTAAGATATGTTAAAAGTGTTATAAATTAAAATATAACAAAAGTGAATTGTTTTCAACATAGATGAGTGAAAGTAGTGAGTCATGATATTCTTTGGTTTAGGTTTTGCCAACATATGTTGTAGTATTGTATGTGTTCTTAGGGTTAGATTTTGGAAAGCATAAAAGTATTTTTGAAAAATATGAAATTTACCCAAATGTGTTTATTTCTGTGTATAGTAAACACTAAGCAAGTTTAATTTGATTTTATAACGTGTTTAGTTAGTTAATTTTAGTCAATTTAGTTTAGGGGTTAAATTTAGGGTCTGGACGACTTACAAGTAAGTCTTCTAGACGACTAGACGATTTACAAGTAAGTCTTCTAGACGACTGGACGACTTACTTGTAAGTCTTCTGGTATAGTTGATCTTAAAAATAATTTATAAAATTTGTAAAAAATATTTTGATAAGTGAAAAATTGAAATCAAGTAATTAACATATGTTATAAGTGATATAAATTAAGATACAATAAAAGTGAATTGTTTTCAACATAGATAAGTAAAAGTATTTAGTTTCCCGCTAAAAATATTTAGTTTCCCGCTAAAAATATTTGAGTTTTCCGCTAAAAATATTGAAGTCTTCTGGACGACTTACAAGTAAGTCGTGTAGGAAGTCTTCTATTCAGAAGACTTACTTGAAAGTCTTTTGAATCTAAAATATTTAACCTAATTGGATTTTTTGTCTCCCTATATAAAGAAAAATTTACACATTCTCTCTACTCCTCTCAAATGGCTGCAACAAAAATGTAATGTTCATCATTCTAAAACTCTCAAACCCCTCTCTAATCTCTTTGAACTTATAAATACCAAGCTTTATATCAATTGATTGTTTTTGTCTCATATCTTTCTCACTAATTTATCTTGTTTTTGGAGGTTTTTCATCACATGATTCTTACTAATAATTTTAAATTTAAATATAATAATATATTAAATAATGTTGTAATTAGAAATAAAAGTCACTAAAAACTACTATACAAAAATTATAGTAGTACCATTTCATTACTTAAGAGAAATACTTGGGTTCACCTTTAGAGTGAACTTTTAGGTTCACCCAACCAATAGGATTTCGTTATTTTATATTCAGTATCTTTTAAAAAAGGAAACATAATATTGTCAAGTTTTATTATGTTTTTAAAATAAAAAATAAATAGAAAATAATAGTAGTTCCAAAAAAAGATTTTATATTTAAAATACCGTCAGCAAAACACTAAACCCTAAACTCTAAACCCTAAATCATAAACTTTAAATCCATGGTAAACCCTTGGATAAATCCTAAATTTTTGGATTTTTTTAAAAAATATATTTTTAGCACAATCAGAAAAACACTAAACCCTAAACCCTAAATACTAAACCCTAAACCCTTGGGTAAATCATAAACCCTTGGATAAATCATAAACCCTTGGATAAATCCTAAACCGTAGGATTTAGACTTTATCCAAACATTTTGGATTTACCAAGGGTTTAGGATTTACCCAGGGGTTTAGGGTTTAGGATTTAGGGTTTAGGGTTTAGTGTTTGGCTGACGATATTAAAATTATATTTTTCTAAAACGTATTTTTGTTTGCAATTAATATTAATTTTTATTTTTTAGTTTAAAAATATTAATATAATTTGACAATATTTTGTTTCCTTTTCTAAAAGATCTTGAATATGAAATAACGAAATCCTATTGGTTGGGTGAACCTAAAGGTTCACTCTAGGGGTGAACCCAAGAATTTCTCATTACTTAATATGAACTTTTTGATTATTTACATTAATCAATCAAATATATAACATTTTAATTTTTTTTGATAATTTCTAAGAATATTAATAATAAATTAGTTTAACTATGAATGTATTTTTTCTATTTATATCAAACCTATTAAGATAAATCTAAAAAAACTTATAAAATCTTAATTATTTTATAAAATATTGCATTAATTAGTTTCATAAATAGTAATATAATTATATTATATATTAATATCTACTAAAATTTTGCTAGAAAAAAAAATTATCTGCTATTTTGTAAATTTTATAATTATAGTCATATTAAAATAAAAGTACTATATGAGTTAATATAACAAAATTTTATACTAAAATAGAAGTAACATATGAATATAACAAAATTATATTAATTAATGATTTAAATTAATTTATTTTCAAATATTATTCCATTTACATAAATAATAAAAATATCATACACAGTTATGGATTAACGTAGTATTTATTTTTAAAAATTGTTACATATTCTAAAAATTTCTATCGACAACTATATCTTTATTTTTGAAATACAACACAGAAAATTATGTTAGTATAATATTTTGAAATATTAATTTAATAAAAAGAAAGAAAAGTTAATACCATAACATCAAAAGATCCTATATTGATAAAATTTATTAAAATAGTATGATAGTTTATACTATGTATAAAGTTTACTACATAAATGTGTCGAAATTTATTAAACAGAACAATACATTTACTTATAAAATCTCACAATACACTAAAATGATAGTTACTAAACTATATTGTTAAACATAAAATGTAAATATAATTTCTATAGTGTAACTAAATAAATTTTAAAATTAGAATTTTTTTTTTTGAAGAATTTTTCCTATTTGATTATTTTAGATTATAAATTTATTATATTTAACTTGAAAATATATTAGTATGTAGTAAAAATTAAAAACTAAATAAATGGCTAAGATAAATCATTATATATTAATAATTTTGAATAAGAAACCTAAGCAATGATATTATAGAGTTACATTATATATAATAAAAAAATTTAAATCATATATTTAAAACGTTTACATCAAACTGATTAGTAAAATTCACATCACAAAATGATTGATATAGTTAGGTGAGAATTCATATTCTAATGTTTCAAAAGAACACAAATTCATTTCTACGTTAGATACTTAGAGAGATGCATATGCACTACTGAATTATTTAGGAGATTCAATGATTTAATCTATAAATTTTCAAGAAAAATGGGTTTAAGTAGAGAGAATAAGTAATTAGTTAGTTAAGAAATAAGAAAAGTTAATACCATGACATCAAAAGATCATATATTGATAAAAAAATTTAAAATAATATGATATTTTCTACTATGTATAAAGTTTACTAAATTAATATGTCTAATTAAAAAGAGCAATACATTTACTTATAAAATCTTAATTATTTTATAAAATATTGAATTAATTAGTTTCATAAATAGTAATATAATTATATTATATATTAATAGCTACTAAAATTTTGCTAGAAAAAAAATTATCTGCTATTTTGTAAATTTTATAATTATAGTCATATTAAAATAAAAGTACTATATCAGTTAATATAACAAAAATTTATACTAAAATAGAAGTAACATATGAATTAAATATAACAAAATTATATTAATTAATGATTTAAATTATTTTATTTTCAAATGTTATTCCATTTACATAACTAATAAAAATATCATACACAGTTATGGATTAACGTAGTATTTTTTTAAAAAAATTGTTACATTTTCTAACATTTTCTATCGACAACTATATCTTTATTTTTGAAATACAACACAGAAAATTATGTTAGTATAATTTTTTGAAATATTAATTTAATAAAAAGAAAGAAAAGTTAATACCATAACATCAAAAGATCCTGTATTGATAAAATTTATTAAAATAGTATGATAGTTTATACTATGTATAAAGTTTACTACATAAATGTGTCAAAATTTATTAAACAGAACAATACATTTACTTATAAAATCTCGCAATATACTAAAATGATAGTTACTAAACTATATTATTAAACCTAAAATGTAAATATAATTTCTATTGTGTAACTAAATAAATTTTAAAATTAGAATTTTTTTTAGAAGAATTTTTCCTATTTGATTATTTTAGATTATAAATTTATTATATTTAATTTGAAAATATATTAGTATGTAGTAAAAATTAATAACTAAATAAATGTGTAAGATAAATCATTATATATTAATAATTTTGAATAAGAAACCTAAGCAATGATAATATAGAGTTACATTATATATAATAATAAAATTTAAATCATATATTTAAAACGTTTAAGATAATATCAAAAGTATACAATTAAAAATGAGAAAAATAACTGCACAGACGTGCGGATCAAACTGATTAGTAGAATTCACATCACAAAATGTTTGATATAGTTAGGTGAGAATTCATATTCTAATGTTTCAAAAGAACACAAATTCATTTCTACGTTAGATACTTAGAGAGTTGCATATGCACTACTGAATTATTTAGGAGATTCAATGATTTAATCTATAAATTTTCAAGAAAAATGGGTTTAAGTAGAGAGAATAAGTAATTAGTTAGTTAAGAAATAAGAAAAGTTAATACCATGCCATCAAAAGATCATATATTGATAAAATTTATTAAAATAATATGATATTTTCTACTATGTATAAAGTTTACTAAATTAATATGTCTAATTAAAAAGAGCAATACATTTACTTATAAAATCTTAATTATTTTATAAAATATTGCATTAATTAGTTTCATAAATAGTAATATAATTATATTAAATATTAATATCTACAAAAAATTTGCTAGAAAAAAAGCTATCTGCTATTTTGTAAATTTTATAATTATAGTCATATTAAAATAAAAGTACTATATGAGTTAATAGAACAAAATTTTATACTAAAATAGAAGTAACATATGAATTAAATATAACAAAATTATATTAATTAATGATTTAAATTATTTTATTTTCAAATGTTATTCCATTTACATAAATAATAAAAATATCGTACACAGTTATGTATTAACGTAGTATTTTTAAAAAAAAATTGTTACATATTCTAAAATTTTCTATCCACAACTATATCTTTATTTTTGAAATACAACACAGAAAATTATGTTAGTATAATATTTTGAAATATTAATTTAATATAAAGAAAGAAAAGTTAATACCATAACATCAAAAGATCCTATATTGATAAAATTTATTAAAATAGTATGATAGTTTATAATATTGTCGAAATTTATTAAACAGAACAATACATTTACTTATAAAATCTCGCAATAAACTAAAATGATAGTTACTAAACTATATTATTAAACATAAAATTTAAATATAATTTATATAGTGTAACTAAATAAATTTTAAAATTAGAATTTTTTTTTTGAAATTGTTTTCCTATTTGATTATTTTAGATTATAAATTTATTATATTTAACTTGAAAATATATATGTATGTGTAAAAATTAATAACTAAATAAATGGCTAAGATAAATCATTATATATTAATAATTTTGAATAAGAAACCTAAGCAATGATATTATAGAGTTACATTATATATAATAATAAAATTTAAATTATATATTTAAAACGTTTAAGATAATATCAAAAGTAAACAATTAAAATTGAGAAAATAATTGCACGGACGTGCAGATCAAACTGATTAGTAAAATTCACATCACAAAATGTTTGATATAGTTAGGTGAGAATTCATATTCTAATGTTTCAAAAGAACACAAATTCATTTCTACGTTAGATACTTAGAGAGTTGCATATGCACTACTGAATTATTTAGGAGATTCAATGGTTTAATCTATAAATTTTCAAGAAAAATGGGTTTAAGTAGAGAGAACAAGTAATTATTTAGTTAAGAAATAAGAAAAGTTAATACCATGACATCAAAAGATCATATATAGATAAAATTTATTAAAATAATATGATATTTTTTACTATGTATAAAGTTTACTAAATTAATATGTCTAATTAAAAAGAGCAATACATTTACTTATAAAAATCTTAATTATTTTATAAAATATTGCATTAATTAGTTTCATCAATAGTAATATAATTATATTAAATATTAATATCTACCAAAATTTTGCAAGAAAAAAAAATTATCTGCTATTTTGTAAATTTTATAATTATAGTCATATTAAAATAAAAGTACTATATGAGTTAATAGAACAAAATTTTATACTAAAATAGAAGTAACATATGAATTAAATATAACAAAATTATATTAATTAATGATTTAAATTATTTTATTTTCAAATGTTATTCCATTTACATAAATAATAAAAATATCGTACACAGTTATGTATTAACATAGTATTTTTTTTAAAAAAATTGTTACATATTCTAAAATTTTCTATCCACAACTATATCTTTATTTTTGAAATACAACACAGAAAATTATGTTAGTATAATATTTTGAAATATTAATTTAATAAAAAAAGAAAAGTTAATACCATAACATCAAAAGATCCTATATTGATAAAATTTATTGAAATAGTATGATCGTTTATACTATGTATAAAGTTTACTACATAAATGTGTCGAAATTTATTAAACAGAACAATACATTTACTTATAAAATCTCGCAATATACTAAAATGATAGTTACTAAACTATATTATTAAACATAAAATGTAAATATAATTTCTATAGTGTAACTAAATAAATTTTAAAATTTGAATTTTTTTTTGAAATTTTTTTCCTATTTTATTATTTAGATTATAAATTTATTATATTTAACTTGAAAATATATTAGTATGTAGTAAAAATTAATAACTAAATAAATGGCTAAGATAAATCATTATATATTAATAATTTTGAATAAGAAACCTAAGCAATGATATTATGGAGTTACATTATATATAATAATAAAATTTAAATCATATATTTCAAACGTTTAAGATAATCTCAAAAATATTTAATTAAAAATGAGAAAATAACTGCACGGACGTGCGGATCAAACTGATTAGTAAAATTCACATCACAAAATGTTTGATATAGTTAGGTGAGAATTCATATTCTAATGTTTCAAAAGAACACAAATTCATTTCTACGTTAGATACTTAGAGAGTTGCATATGCACTACTGAATTATTTAGGAGATTCAATGGTTTAATCTATAAATTTTCAAGAAAAATGGGTTTAAGTAGAGAGAATAAGTAATTAGTTAGTTAAGAAATAAGAAAAGTTAATACCATGACATCAAAAGATCATATATTGATAAAAAAATTTAAAATAATATGATATTTTCTACTATGTATAAAGTTTACTAAATTAATATGTCTAATTAAAAAGAGCAATACATTTACTTATAAAATCTTAATTATTTTATAAAATATTGAATTAATTAGTTTCATAAATAGTAATATAATTATATTATATATTAATAGCTACTAAAATTTTGCTAGAAAAAAAATTATCTGCTATTTTGTAAATTTTATAATTACAGTCGTATTAAAATAAAAGTACTATCGAACCCATATTTGCCCAATGGATACAATCCGCTTAATATAACAAAATTTATACTAAAATAGAAGTAACATATGAATTAAATATAACAAATTATATTAATTAATGATTTAAATTATTTTATTTTCAAATGTTATTCCATTTACATAAATAATAAAAATATCATACACAGTTATGGATTAACGTAGTATTTTTTAAAAAAATTGTTACATATTCTAAAATTTTCTATCGACAACTATATCTTTATTTTTGAAATACAACACAGAAAATTATGTTAGTATAATATTTTGAAATATTAATTTAATAATAAGAAAGAAAAGTTAATACCATAACATCAAAAGATCCTATATTGATAAAATTTATTAAAATAGTATGATAGTTTATACTATGTATAAAGTTTACTACATAAATGTGTCAAAATTTATTAAACAGAACAATACATTTGCTTATAAAATCTCGCAATAATTTTTTAAAAAAACCTAAACAATAAGATTATAGAGTTACATTATATATAATAATAAAATGTGAATCATATATTTAAAACGTTTACGATAATATCAAAAGTACACAATTAAAAAATGAGAAAATAACCGCACGGACGTGCGGATCAAGCTGATTGCTAAAATTCACATCACAAAATGTTTGATATAGTTAGGTGAGAATTCATATTCAACTGTTTCAAAAGAATCATTTCTAAGTTATACTTAGAGAGTTGCATATGCATTACTGGATTATTTATGAGATTCAATGGTCTAATTTATAGTTTTTTCATGAAAAATGGGTTGAAGTAAAGAGAATAAGTAATTAGTTAGTTAAGTCTCTCTCTCTCTCTTTCTCTCTCTCTTCTCATCGTTTCTTTGAATCCGGCTGCTCCCTTAGAACCTTGGAGTCGGGTTTAAATCTTTTCTTTTTTTGGGCAAAAAAAAATCTTTTCTTTTTTTATTTTATTTTATGTCCTGGGATTTGATCTTCGTTCTCACTATTTTTCTACTTGACGAGTTGGTTTAATTCTAGATCTTGATCTAGCGTATGTCGTTTCTAGGAAAACTAAAGGGTTTGATGAACATCCTTGTTTCTGGTGCTTGCATTTACTAGTCTACCTTGCTTTGGAATTTTTACATTCAGACCAGCTGTTGTATTGAATCCAGCGACCGACTGAAACACTTAATGTTGATTCCGAGCTTCTTTGGTTCATCTATGGTTTTTGATTTTCTTCCTTCTATATCTCTCAAGAGTGGCTGAATCCAATGATGTTTGTTTCTCTCCTTGTCATTTACCATAAGACATGATCGAGATCGTCCTCTTTGCTTAGTTATTTGATTAAGGGGTCTGAAAGACTCACAAAAGACTTCTTCTGATATATTCCGCCAACATTTTAGTAGAATTTGGGGGTTTTGCCTAATTTTAGAAGAATTCAGGTTTCCCACCTAAAGCGAAGTCTCCTAGAAGAAGTTTTATCATGTATTAGATCTTAAAAGTAATTAATAAATTTTATTAAAAAAACTGAAAGGCAAAAAATCAAAATCATGTATTAATATACATTTTTAAATGATGGAAATTTAGTTTTACTAAAATTAAATTATTTTTAACATAGATGAGTGGAAATGTAGATTGAGTCATAATAGTCTCGATTTAGGGTTTGGAAACATATGTTGTAGTATTGTTTGTATATTTAGGGTTAGATTTTGATATCTTAACTTAAAAATAATAATTAAATTTGACATATATGTGTTTAATTTTGTGTATATAAAACACTTTAAAAGTTGATTTTATGTGTAATGAAGTGTTTTTTGCTATTTTGTTAGTTACTAGGATGAGACTCACGTTTTGTCTGGATGATACATGCATAAAAATCATATATTCAAAGTAGGGTTATTAAATCTGGATTTTGGTCTGGTTTCGACTTAGTTTTTTGATATTTTGGTTTATAAAAATGAGATACCATATTAAAGTCATATTTGTTTTAATTTGGCTCAGTTTATATACTGCCGGTTTTTTGTTTATTAAATTTTGATCTGGTATCGGTTTGGTTTTTCGATATTTTAGTTTACAAAAATTAGATTGGTTTCCATTATAGAAAACCTGAAAATATAAGGAAAGTAGTTTGGGTTTATCTTTACTTTTCTGTTTTGTAAATTTAATAGGCTTACTTACTTGTGTACGACCTAAATCATTTTAGTTGAAAAAGAACGAAACTTAGGGGGTGTTATTGGATTCTATATTTATAAAGAGTCTTAAAGATTTGTATGTTGTTATAATTCCAGTGTTATTCCATTAAATTTTTTCAAAACTATTTTAAAATCTGGTGTTTTTAGTTTATGAATTTGTAATAAGTAGTTGAAAGTTTTTGAAAATCTAGTGTTATTGGATTCATCATTTTGAAAAATCAATAAAAATCTTGTGTTATTCAAAAAAAAGAAGAGAAAATACCTGATTTATCACTATTTTGAAATATGTGTTATTGGTTAATGATTTTACATGTTTTTCTTTATAAAATCTTCTCACCAAAGTATTTCATGTTGTTCATGTATTCTCAAAGAGTTTCATATTTAAAAATAATTAAATAGATCATTTACCATTAATCATAAAATTATTAGTTCACGGAGTTTCTCTTTATTTCTTCTCATTGTTTTGTTCCTCTCATCTCTGTCCACTATTCAAATCCAAATTTCTTATTTTTCCTTCACAACCTATCATAGCCCATCACTTTTGTAAAATCTGCCATTGTTTCTAGACTATGGTCTCTCCGTAAGCTCCGTACTAGTGGTGGTATTGCGAACGTAAAACTATTTACCTCATCATGTACTTCTCCTTCCACACATTTGTAGCAATACATGGAAGTTTCTGTAAAATCTCTAGATAATATGTTTTTGATAGTAGGTGTCACAACTTTAACGTGAACACAAACTCAAAGAAGATAATCACAAATACAACAAGATAATATCATACAAAATATTTAAAGATACTCTGCAAAAGTTTATAATTATCTCGTGGTAAAAATCTACAATAATCTATAATACTCTTACACACTTTAAAAAAATCTAAAATTCTTTTTAAAGTTCAGTAAACTATTTTAATTTAAAAATCTTCAAAACTTTTTTATAATCACAAACCAATAACAGCCCCTTAATTACATAAAAATGCATGGAAACAAAAAGTTTTCCAACAACATATTTAAAAGTATTGTTCTGGTTTATCGAATAACAGTCTTATTACTGCGATCATTTTTTTGTGATCATTGTTTAATATATATGATGGTGCAATATTGATTTTAATAAAATAAATTTAGTAAATTTCTAACCTAGCATGAATTTAAAATGCGAAAAATGTTTATATAATGAGGAATGTAGAGCGGAAGACGACTAGTACACATACATAAATAAATAAAACTGAAAAGTTAATGCTTTAGCAAAACAAGTAAACAAAAATATCGATTGATACCGAGAAACTAAAATTCTCAAGGAGCTTTGAAAACATTCAAGAGTCTTCACAAGTGAGTGATTATATTTTTGTAAGGGTAGAAAGAAAATATTATGAAATATTTTTTAAAAGCAAAAAATAAGTAAAAAATAAGTAAAAATTAAATAATATTTAAATTTTATTTTGAAAATATAATATTAAAAGAGGAAAAAATCTATTAGATAGCAGAAAATCAATGGTAATATGAATATTTATCTTATTATGAGAATTAAAATATAATTAAGTATGTTAAAAGAAATTAAAGAAAAAGACAATCTACATTCTCAAAACATAAGCCTTATTAAGAAAAACAATGATGAAGACATCATATTTAAAGCAAATCCAATTATTATCTAAACCAGATAGAGTACTTACCATGCATTGACTTTTATATTGTTGCAGATTCCAAATGTATTTTAGGCCTAAAGAATAATTCTATGAGACCCACAGAAAAATCCCACACATATACTTTCTAACCTCATAATCTACATTGTCTGGGGCATATCCAAACTAGTCGGTTCTTATAGAAGGTGGTATTTCACCGACATCAACTTCACAATACTTGCGAATTACTTACTTATATTTAAATACTTGCAAATTACTGTATAATACTTGATACTTGGTTTTTAGGTTTAAAATTTTAAAATTGAATGGACCAAAATTTATAAGTAAAGATAAACGTAGAATGAATACTTTAAGTTTTATATATTCGTTATTCTATTTAGTCCGTTCGAGTAATTTGATTTAGTTTGTATATATGACTCATTTGAAATAAATACACATTACATCAAATACCTAAAAAACTAATATGTTTTTTGATTTTTATTACAATATCAGTACTAAAAAGTATTTTAATGGATAATACATATTTTTAGAATCAATAAAAAGTAATAAAACAAGTAACGCGTCAGTATTAGAAAAAATCGTGGTAATTGGTTTTTGACTAGTATTTATAAGTAATAAGATTCTATGACGAACCATTAAATCATGAAAATGCCTATTTAGATTATAATAAGTTCTGTATTCAGAATCTTATTCGACACTCTCTTTTCTTTTTACATCATTTTAGTATTTGTAATATATATGATGGTGCAATATTAATTTTAATAAAAGAAATTTAGTAGTAGTTTTAAATTAGCTTGAATTAAAAATGTGGAAAATGTTTATATAATGGGGTGTGTAAATTTTGAGAAAAGTAAAAATTTATTGTGCTTTTCTCTTTATTTTTTTAATTTATCCTCTTTTCTCTTCTTTGTTTTTGTCTTTTTAATTGTTAACCATTAAAATAATAAATAAAAAAGAAAGAAAAAATTAGAAATAATTAATATAAAATTGTCTGAACAAGTTTTAAAGTTAAATAGCTAAAATGTAAATATTGTTTTAATTACTGAAGCTAAAAAATAAAATAAAATAATTTTAGTATATGTACATATTATAAAATAATAAATAAAATTATTTAAATATTAATAAAATTCTAATATTTAATTGTTTCATCTTCAAATTTCATCCAACTAATATAAATTTGACATTCTATTTTGGGTGGACTTCGGTATAACCCCTCGAGTATTGCATAAAAAAATTTTGGTACTTAAAAGGAAGATCTAGATATGTAATTTGTAAATTCTCATATGATTTGCTTACATATATTTTTGGTGTGATTAATAATTGTTCTACCAAGTACGTAACATTTCGAAATCATAGTTCCACCAAGTACATCTATCTTATTAAAACAGAAACATTCTGTTGGACCTAACATTTATTTCGTAAGTTTTTAAATTAAATACACCTTTATACTTTATAGTTAAACTTACATTAAATCATTAATGATTCTTTCTTTATATTACTATCTATGTTTCCAAACAATATATTTATTTCTATATACTACTATCAATGTTTCCAAACAATATATTTTTTATACTACTATCAATGTTTCCAAACAATACAATAATTAATCTTAGTTATGTTATATCTATCATTTTCTTTTTAAAATTTTGTAGAAACGTCATAATTTCATAAATTTTAAAATAATGAACTTTAAAATTTGGAGTATAAGATTACAAATTATGAAATTGTTACAATTTAAATCAAATTAGATTATATATCGGTCATCCAACAGTTCAATCGGTTAATCTCGGGTTTTAGTAATTTTTTTAATATGAATATTTTAAAAACCTAAATTGAATTGTCAGATCTCCGAATTAACTGATATAATCACAATCGGATTGAATTTAAAAACACTGATTTAAATGCAAAAATATTATAAATATACACTTTTAAAAATTACCAAAATATTTGTTAAGTTATTAGTGAAATTTTTCATCGTAAAATATTCCGCGCTTCCAAAGCGCGGGTCAAGATCTAGTATCATTTTAAAGGGACTATAACTTGGAGATCAAGAAATGATCCGGATGATTGAAAGTGATGTGTATGATTATTATTTTTACCAAGAACAAAAATTATTTGTATTTAACAAATACCGGAGACACACACTATACCAACAACATTGATTAATCGTTCTGTACAATCACACCCTCCAGAAATAGAATATCAAATTCATTTGCAGGATGCCCATTATTCCCATTCAATCCGACCACCAAACTTTGCCCACAATAAAACCCAATTTGACTAGAAAACAACAGTAAAAACAAATACAGAGGACTAGAATAATGCAACAAACACAACAGACACAAAAGTAGTCGACCAAAAATGTCCTCTCAGCCAGGAGTT
Organism: Raphanus sativus; assembly: GCF_000801105.2. Taxonomy (NCBI): domain Eukaryota; kingdom Viridiplantae; phylum Streptophyta; class Magnoliopsida; order Brassicales; family Brassicaceae; genus Raphanus; species Raphanus sativus. The sequence goes on along the minus strand of NC_079514.1, from coordinate 31,977,624 downwards.
TTCCGGAAGTCCAGCTTCCTGATTGACCAAAACCCAAAACCTAAGAACCACATAATAATACATTGTTTGCATTCATGATTCATGTGAGGTAAGAAAGAAAAACAACGTACCATACTGTCTCCGATGGTGACGCTAGCTAGCTCTTAGGCTCGCTGGGACTGTCTTTGCCCTCGACCTACAACAGTCTTAGACAAAACCTCTTCAAGATATTCACAGCGACCTCTGTGATGATCGATCCACACACATAATTGCCTTATTGCTTCTCTTTTCTCTTCTCCAAGTTCCACGAGAGTCTCCTTCATCCTCTCCTTCTCTTTTTCATCTTCTCTTGCTTTTTCCCCAAGCTTCTTTATTTCCTCTTCTTTCCTCTCCTTCTCCTTTACATCTTCCCTTACTTTCTCTTCAAGCTTCTTCATTTCCTCTTCTTTCCTCTCCTTCTCTTTTTCATCTTCTTTTACTTTCTCTCCAAGCTTCTTTATTTCCTCTTCTTTCATCTCCTTCTCCTTTTCATCTTCTCTTACTTTCTCTCCAAGCTTCTTTATTTCCTCTTCTTTCCTCTCCATCTCTTTCTTCATCTTCTCCTTCTCGTAATTCCTCTCTATCACCCAATTCGTCGCAGCCCACAGTAATTCAGATGCCTCCATTACCGTTTTCTCGTACTTCCCCTGCTTCTCCGCGAGTTTTCCCGACACTGATTGAAAGACATCTAGTGTTGTGTTCACTTTCTCTGCTATCTCTTTCATCATACCTCGATAAGCCCCATGAGTCACCGCCAGGCTTTTCTCAAGCTCTGCTTGTTCCTCTAAGTGTTTAGCTTCTTCTCTCCTGAAAGCTTCCTCTTTCTCTGTTAGCACCTGTTCGGTCACCCTCAGTTTCTGGTTAGATAAACGTAGCTTAACCTCGATGTTACTGATCTTCTCCATGAGAGTTTCTATCTCTTCTCCTTTCATTTCCAGCTCGTTACGTAAACTCTCCGTTGTCTCTTCATGACCAGCGATTGCAGAATCTCTGGATGATACTTCATTACCTGTCTCCTCCAATAACCTTTGGGCTTCTTTGTGATCCTCTATTAGCTTATTAAGTGTTTCCTCGCGTTCTGTTAACAGTTGTTTGATCTGTTTGTGTTCCTCTCCCATCATATTGTAAGCAGCTTCTTGCTCTACCAATGCTTTTTTGACATCGATGATCTGATTTGACAAATCTGATTTCTCTTGCTTCTCTCTATCGAGCTCTGATTCGGTTTCACCCTTCTTCACCTGCAGAGAATCAAGTTCATTCTGCAGACTGTTGATCTGTTCTGTTAAGGCCACTTTATCAGCAGAGGCTTCGTTTATCTTATCATGCATTTGAAGGATCTCTTCTGTTTTAGCTCTTAGCTCCTCGTCAAGCTCACTTCTCTGTTTCTGTAGAGTCTCTATCTCAACTTCAAGACCCTTGGTTTTCTCAGATAAACCATTCCTTTCTTCTAGAATATTATCGTGATCTTTGACCTTGCTTGTGATCTCCTCGGACTTCCTCTCAAGTTGAATCTCTAGTTCTGCTTTTTGGCTTTCAAGTGAGACCACTTTTTGGCCCAGACCATCGATCTCATCCGTCAAACCCTTAATCTGCTTTGAAGCTTCATCGCCTTTGCTCTCCATTAGCGTCTCTAACTCTTCTCTTTGAGTAGACACTGAATCTAGTTCTGCTCGTAGGCCATTGATCTCAGCTGTCAAACTGTCGATTGTGGACGATGATTTCTTCTCGTTATCCTCGAGCTTTTGGGTTAAAGCAGAGAGTTCAGTTCCTCTCTTGTCCACTGTCTTCTCAAGTTCCGAGATTCTAGCAACCATTTCTCTGTTTTGTGCTTCCAGTTGCTCAACTTCACTGGTCTTGCCAGCAATTTCTGTCTCAAGATCTACTGTCCGGGCACGAACTGACTGTAGCTCCAACTCAAGGGTCGCTACTGTTCCTTCTAGTTCTTTTATCTGCAACTGTGATTTACTTTCCTTCTCTGTTAGATGTAAAAGTTCTGCTTCTTTCTCAGAAAGCTGGTCTTTCAGTTTGCCTGACTCAACTGTGAGTTCCTGTATCGTGATCTGTACCCTTTCGAGCTCTTCTGAAATATCTGAAATTTTAGTGGACATGGATTTATTTTCTTCCTCTGCAATCTTCAGACTTTCACTCAGATCAGAAACCCTTTGTTCAGATGACTTCAGTTGCGCTTCTAAATCTCTTAAATGAGTGGATGATTCTCTCTGATGAGTCTCATGGATACCCCGCAAACTGAGAAGTTCCTTGTCTTTCTCAGTGTGGCTCTCTTTTAACTGTCCAGACTCGGACATGAGTTTTTGTATGGTGTTCTCTGCCTGCTTGATCTCATTAGACATATCTGAAATTCGCTGAGATAACAGCTTCTTCTCCTCCTCAGCACTGTTCAGGCTCTGGTTCAAATCTTTAACTCGTCGCTCTGATGATTCCACCAGCGCTTCTAATTCTTTCACTTGACTCGATGAATCTCTTTTATGTGCCTCGTGTACCTCCAACAAACTAGAAAGCTCACTCTCTTTTTGTATGTGTATACCTTTCGTCTCTGCCAATTCAGCCATTAGTTTTTGTACCTTGTTCTGCGTCTGTTTGAGCTCGTCTGTAGTTTCCAAGATCTTCGAGGACATGGACTTGCTTTCTTCCTCTGCAACATTCAGACTCGCACTCAACTCGGAGACCCGCTGTTCTGATGATTTGAGTTGAGCTTCTAACTCACTCGTGCGAGTGGATGATTCTCTCTGATGAGTCTCGTGGATGTCCCTCAGACCAGAAAATTCTCTTTCTTTCACACTGTGGCTCTCTTTCAACTGTTCAGACTCAGACACGAGTTCTTGTATGGTGTTCTGCGCCTGTTGAATCTCTTTGGAGATTTCTGATATTTTCTGAGATAACAGTTTTTTCTCTTCCTCTGCATTGTTCAGGCTTTGGTTCAAACCTGCAACCAATTTCTCTGATGACTCAATTTGCGCTTCTAATTCTTTCGCATGGCTAGATGATTCTCTCACATGGGTCTCATGTAACTCCACCAAACTAGAATGCTCACTCTCTTTTTCCTTGAGTCTTTCTTTTATTTCTCCCAGTTCAACCATAAGTTCTTCTATCTTGTTCTGCGCCTGCTTGAGCTCGTCCGTAGTTTCCAAGATTTTCGAGGACATGGACTTCTTTTCTTCCTCTGCAGCCTTCAGACTCACACTCATATCTGAGACGCGCTGTTCCGATAATTCTAGCTGAGCTTCTAATTCACTCACTCGGGTGGATGATTCTCTCTGATGAGTCTCGTGGATGTCCCTCAAACTTGAAAGTTCTTTCTCCTTCTCACCGTGGCTATCTTTCAACTTTCCAGTTTCAGACATGAGTTCTTGTATGGTATTTTGTGCTTCTTGAATCTCTTTAGAAATCTCTGATATTTTCTGAGAGAGCAGTTTTTTCTCTTCCTCAGCACTGTCCAAACTCTGTTTCATATCTGCAACCTGTTGCTCTGCTGATTCCACCACTGCTACTAATTCTTTCACTCGACTTGTTGAATCTCTCTGAAGTGCCTCATGTACCTCCACCAAACTAGAAAGCTCACTCTCTTTCTCTTTGTGTCGATTTTTCAAATCTCCCAATTCAGCCATGAGTTCTTGTATTGTCTTCTGTGCCTGTTCTAGCTTGTCTAGAGTTTCCACATTTTTCGAGGAGATGGCTTTGTTTTCTTCCTCTGCAGCCTTCAGACTCGCATTCAAATCTGAGATCCGGTTCTCTGAGGATTCCAGTTGAGCTTCTAGTTCACTCGTTCGGGTGGATGATTCTCTCTGATGAGTCTCATGGATGTCCCTCAAACCGAACATTTCTCTGTCTTTCACACTGTGGCTCTCTTTCAACTGTTCAGACTCAGAAATGAGTTCTTGTATGGTGTTCTGCGCCTCTTGAATCTCATTAGAGGTTTCTGAGATTCTCCGAGAGAGCAATCTCTTCTCTTCCTCTGCATTATTCAGGTTTTTGTTCAAATCTGCAATCATTTTCTCTGATGATTCTACTCGTGCTTCTAGTTCTTTCACTTGGCTCAATGATTCTTTCTCATGGATCTCATGCAACACCACCAAACTAGAATGTTCACTCTCTTTTTCCTTATATTTTCCTTTCATCTCTCCCAGCTCGGAAGTGAGTTCTTGTATGGTATTCTGTGCCTGTTGGATCTCACCTGAAATCTCCGAAACTTTCAAGGATAAAGATCTTTTCTCTTCCTCTGCACTATCCATTCCCTGGGTCATATCCGAAACCCGCTTTTCTGATGCTTCTAGCTGCTGCTTGAAATTAGCAACTTCATCTTTGAGCTGATCACTCGTTGTTTTCCAGTCTTCTGCAACTTTTTCAGCTTCTTGAAATCTTTTGATACCATTGTCTATCTCAGTTTGCAGTTGATCCCTTTCATTTTTCATATCTTCTAACCTCTTGCTCAGATCAGTTTCCGTTTCTCCCGCAATTTCCAGTTTCTGATGTAACTCTCTGCTATCACTCAGAGCTGTTGTCTTTTCGCCCTCTAACTTCTCAGTTTCAAGTTTCAAATTCCTGACGATCTCTTCTGATTCTTTTAACTTCACCAAAGCTGCTTCTTTTTCTTCAACACTCATTGTCAACTTTTCTTTCAGATCAGCAGCTTCGGTTTGTCCATCTGTTACAGACTCCACATCTTTCTCTACTTTTCCATTTCTGTTGGTCTTCCTCTTCGAAGAATGGTCAGAATCCGAGTCAGAGCTGGATGATGAAGAGCTTTCTCCTTTCCCGTGCACCTTTTTCTTAATATCTCCTGTCAGATCATCGTACTTGCGATATAGAGACTGGTACGCACTGTAGAATTCATTCACTAAATCTGAAACCACTTGTCTTTTAGATTTATCTTCGTAGATGTCTCCACTCTCAACCATTCCCAAGATTTTCTTCACCTTTTCATCCATTTCTGCATCAGAATACTTTTCATGTAAGCAGTTATCAAAACAAGAGTTACGTTTTTCAATTTTCATTGGACATGTGAAACAAACAAAAAAACTTAGTAGTGTAGGAAAAGTTACCAGATTTTGTTCCTTTGAGCATTTCGCCTTTCTCATGATCAAAATGAGGCTCAAAGAAAGACTTCAATGTCTCTCTAAACCGATGCTTTGTCATATCTTCTTTTCTTGGGTTTCTCTGGATTTACTTCTTCAACCAAATATCATCATTTATCGAGGCAACTCAACAATAAGACGTTTAGAGGACCCAATATTCATTCATCTGAGAAACTCCATCAGACACGATCTGCCTTTGCACAAAAGACAGAGAAAACATTTCAGAAGAAACGTTATGACTAGCAACACTAACATTGTTCAAAATAAATGGCATTATTTAATTAGAAAAGAGGTACCATCCATTCCACATCACATTCATGCTGGTTAATAGTATATAATACTACTAAAGTAATAATAAATCTGGCTTTTCAGATCATAGGTTCGCATCTTGGTTTTCAGCAGAGAGATAATAATAATAAAAATAATGGAACTCAGACAAGGTATACAGACAATAATGTAATTAGAGGGACCCGCAAAGAACAACGGTAGATCTCATCTCATAGATCCAAAAGCCCCTTTGCTTGCGTCATTGTGTATTTCTTACCAAGTGATAAGGTGTTTATATAAACAGAAGATACAAAAAAATGTAAATGCAAAATGAAGAAGAATTAAACAAGGTTGATTTAACGCTAATCCTAATTCCTATTGGTGCAGGGTAACGGCATGGGGGTATTGGGTGATGAGACAAGAAATGTCATGTGGAGCCAGCTCAGCAAATTTGGAAAAAAGCACATACCTCTAGAAAAGATAAAAAGAGATTAGCTATCATATTCAGAAAATGCGAGTTGTTACTACTTTTTGTTCTTATGTTGTTACAAAAATGATATAAATAATAGAGTTTCAACTAAACAAATCTCGATTCGATCTAAATTTAGCATAATACAAGAAAATCAGTACTAGTAAAAAAGGGTAGGTAAATAGAGGGAGGAGTTTCTAGATTCTCTTACCCTTTTATCTCGGAACTTCCTTTGAGCTAGCTCTATCAGAATCGATTCAATGGGGGTTGGTTTTGCCCTGTATGGAAAAAGAGAAAAACATTCAATGTACACTTATGAGGAATAGAGGATCCAAAGCAGTTGATGGGAAGCTTAATGACCATATAGTATATAATAACATGAGAAATCAAATATGAATTTCATAGTCAATCATCAAATTCTTATGGTAAAAAACAAGAGAAGAAGAAGAAGAGCCAAAGAAAAAAAAAACAAGTGTGAAAACGGCCTTGATTTTACCGTATAAACTTCTCTTTATTGAATAACCAGAAGAAGGAGGAATGATGGATGACCTGCAAATAATCAGATGCGAGATGATCAAACCTCTACAGTTTGAAAAAGAAAAATCAAAAAGAAAAAAAAAGGATCCAAGGGATAACTTGTAAATTTCACAGTAAAAAGGCATCATCATCATCGACAAAATAGAAAAAAAGATGTTCATGACCAGTTCATCTACTACTGTGCAATCAAAGGCAAACATAGAAAAACAATCGCGGAGAAATCGAAGCTACCAAATCATTTCTAACCTACTAGCAATCGAAGCTCCCGAGATGTGAAGAAAATATCTCTCTCTCTCGGGGTGGTTTCTCTCTGTGCGTTTCAACGATGATAAAGTTACGAAATTAAAAATCGAAGCGAGGCAGAGAGAGTGGTTGAAGAAATCAAAAAAAAAAATGAGAAGTGATTTGGTTTTGGACTTATGTGGGGTGGTGGGGAGAGAAGAGACCAATTATGAGCAGGAAAATTTTGTTTTCTTCAATTTTGAAGACGAATGAGGGAGAGAGAACCTTATTTTTCTTCTTTTTTTTTTTGTTTTGGGTGGAAAATGGGGTCTTCCACAAAGGCTCTTTTCATTTTTGGATTATTACGCTTCTGCCACTTTGGGCGATTTCTTTTGCTGTCGTTATCGCGGTCAACTGTCATTTGACTCTTGTACCTATTATTTACGCTTCTGCCACTTCTCTCTCTTTTCAATTCTTTTTTTTTTCTAATTCCCGGCATGCATTCATGCAGTGCATGCATTTATAATGGGGTCATGTTGGATTGCCTCATGATTAACGCCTCACCACAAGCACATTTCCTGCTCTTTTCCTTTGTTGGAGAAACAAATATGCCATCATATTAATTTTCAAATCTATACTAATAATAAGAAACGGGTAAACAACCTATTTCCACATCAGAAATATCATATAGTAACAAATACACATAAAGTTTTACTCTCTTCTTAATTCCGCATACTTTAAACTATTCTACCTATTTCTCCTTAATTCAAAAAACTTAAACACAAATCCACATAGATCCGGTTTTTCACTTATTTAATGGTTTATAAACTAAACCAAAATGAAAACACTTAAACCAAATAAACTAACCAACTAAAAACCAATCTCTCTCTCTCTCTCTCTCAACTAATCACTAGAATAAACCTTAGCAATTACAAACAGAGCTTGCAAAGCTGGGAAAAGAAAACAGAGACATCTAAAATAAATATAACTTGCCAAAGGAGCATTAACACTGTCTTTATTGCTCACCTAAGGACCATCAGTCTCAACGCAGATATGCCACTGAGTTTGTTCTCCATGTCATGCTTTGAGATCGATCTCGGAATCATGCTCGTCATGTTCATCCGTCACGTCCCCTCCTCCTCCACCTATCGTCACCGAGTCACTCCCCGAGGAAGACCAAGAGATTGTGAAATCCATCATCCAAGGCGCAATTCCATGTTACTAGATCGAGTCTCGTCTCGGAGATTGCAAGAGAGCGGCGATGCAATCTAGGAGAAATCATCAGCTAGGAGAAATCAAACATATCTGAAAAAGTACTATCGATTGACTGAAGAACAGAAACATGAAATCTAGTTTCAGGTTCCAGTCAGAAACATAAAACCCACAGAAGAAGATTATGATCTCTTTTGTCAAAAAAAAAAGATTATGATACGGAGGTATGCATCCATTGAAGGAAATGAAGGAGATATGCAAGTGAGAGAAAGCTTAGTGGTGTTTGAATGGTGAAAGAAGAGAAACCGAGGAAGAAGATGATGACGTGGTTTCTTGGTTTGAAACAAGTTATTAGGTTAGGTTTAGTTAATTTTTGGTTTATTATTTGTAACACATACGTTTTTGGTTTAATTTGGTTATTGATTGGTTATTTCAAAATTAAAAAATATTAAACCGATGTAAATCAGCTCTGTGTCGGTTTTAGTTTCCATCTGAAAGATTATGTGGTTTTATGGTTTGAATCTTTGGATTGGAGAGAAATAGGTAGAATAACTTTAAATATGTGGAATTAAGACGAGGGTAAAACTTTGTGTGTATCTATTACTATACGATATTTCTGGTGGAGAAATATGTCGTTTACCCTAAAAAAACTAATAAAAGTATTTTCGCTCTCCTCAAAAACCTCTCCCTTCTCTCTAGTTCTTTTGATTTTCTTCTCTGCCATTCACCGGTCACCGGCTCCGTCTGCTTCTACGGAACCGGAGTCGGGTTTAATTCTTTTATTTAATCTCTTTTATAGTTTTAATCGGTTGGTTTGCATGTGGGTTTTGATGATAAGCTGAATTTTCAGATCTTCTCTTGATCTTTTTTGGGCTAGTTTGATTTTGGAGGTTCTAGATCTTCAACATGATCGGGTTGTGATTTGTCTTCAAGCTGCATGCATCTTCTCTCCATTGTTGGTGTCTTTGACTTCCTTCCGTTTCGATCCTTCATATGTTTTGTTTCTCAAAACAGATGTTTGAATTGATGGTGGTGATACGCTCCATGTCTTCTCCCTAGAAGTTTGTATCACAAAAGCTTCTTTCTAGGCGTTTGCATGTCGATCTTCAGTTTTCTTGGGGTTTGCATGTCGCTCCTCAGTTGAGTTTGTCTCCGCCATTAGTCTCCGCCACTTCTGGATAAAAGTAAGAACAAAGTGTTCTATTCTCCGGTTTGAAGCTTAGGTTTATCTTGTTAAATTGCTATGCTTATTCGCTATTGTAGGTTTCAAGTTCTTTATCAAAGATACGTTTGGAGTGTTGGTGTTTTTCACTTTGGAGCTTTCTTCCTTTTCGTTTTGTTGGTTTTTAATCTTGCTTTAGCTTTGATCTCTTAATTGCCATGTATGTTATTTTAAGTTGGTTTTAAAAAAAATTCCCTAGTCAAGGGCTATGCCTCCGGAGAACTCGTTTCTGCAAGCTAAATTTCTGGGGAAATCCTTTATCTCCCACGGCTTTGTTTGCTTTCCGTCCATGTTTCTCCTCTGGAAAATCATTTGATCAATATAATCTTGTTTAGTGTTAAAAAAAACAATCTACACTGATCCCACATCATTATACCTAATCATAAATCTTCACTCCTCTATAAATAAAAAAATCATAATTTTATTTCAAATTCGTTTCTCTCCTTTTTCGTTAATTTATTTCTTTTATTAAAAAGAAAAATAATTCTATTTCAAATTCGTTTATTTTTTTCGTGTGATTTATTCCTACAAATAGGGTTTTCATGTCATGTTCTCATGCTTTGGTTCATTACTAACAACCCAGGAAAAACTCTTTTTGTTTTTTAACTGGTAGATTATAGACTAAAATATATACTAACTTCTACAAACTGATCTACTGTCCTTTTTACATCGGGGAATTTAGAACCATAACATAAACTAGTTTTTAAAAGCTATGGAAAAGTTGAATATTTTCGACAAATTTTTTTATATATTTTCTCTATTTAAAAAATTTAAAGTGATTTAAGGCCTCAATTGATACATCTGATGAATAAGCAAATATCATTATGCCGTAGAAACAGTATGTGCAGAAGATGTATACTCTCAATATTTTTTTTAATAAAGTGATTGGTAGAGGAGTAACAATTTGCAACTTTAAAAATTATCATAAAATTAGTATATAATATATTTATTTTTAAATAATATATTAAATTATATTATATATTACCCGAAATCTGAAATATCTGAACCGAACCGAATCGATATCCGAAATGCCCAGGCCTACACTAGTCGATGGCTATTGTCTTTTTTTATAGAAAAGGAATTAGATGGGCTGAATTGACTCAATAGGCGAAACACCAAATCTATAATGGCCCAGGATGGACAGACCTAATTAGCGTTATAGACTTTTAGTTAATACTTATAGGAGCAGTCAAAATCGATCAGTAAAAGCAAGAAAAACATAAAACAAAAGAACGAAACTTTTATCTCTTCTCGGGGATCATCTCCTATTCTTGCAAAGGTTTACGAGGTCAGGTAAATCTTCGTTAGCTCTTTTTCTTTTTTTACAGAAACCAAATTCTAATTTGATTTTAGCAAAAAAAAAAATTCTAATTTTCTGACTCTTACCTCGCTTAATGGAATTCTTTTAGTTACAACAAAAAAAACGATTTTGAGTGTTTAGATCTCGAACGTGACCCATTGTTGAAGATTTTTCATTAACTTAAAAAGAGTTGGACTTTTGAGTTCCTTAGGGGTTTAAAAGGATTGACTGTTCGGTTACATATTTTTGAAGTCTAGGGTTTGTTACTTGGGAGTTGGATTTGTATGACTTAGGGTTTTAAGATTTGGTTCTTCACTCGAGAAGGTTCTTGCCTTCATCTTGCAGGTAGGTATGGAGATGAAAATTCCGGTTTTTGATGGAGAAGACCATGAGATTTGGAGTATAAAGATGAGGACTCTTTTGATGGCTCGTGACCTGTGGGACGTTGTAGAGAGTGGAGTCTCTGTAGAGAAAAATCTGAAAACAAAGGACATGACGGCTCTTCATATGCTGCAAATGTCGGTAACAGACTCTCTTTTTCTCCGGATAGCCAGAGCTACATCGTCAAAGCAAGCGTGGGAGATTCTCAAGGAAGAATTTGGAGAGACCGATGACATCCGGCGTAGGAAAGCTAACATTCTTAGGGTCAAGTTTAGAGGAATGGTGATGGAGGAGGAGGAAAGCTTTGTTGATTATACTAAAAAGTTGATGGAGGTTGTGAATCAGCTCAAGTTCTATGGGTCTGCCGTTTCTGATGAGGAAGTCATCCGTAAGATATATTGCACCTTGTCCTCAAAGTTTGATAGTATGGTAAGCTACATGCGCGGTGGAGACTTGACACTCACTAACGTTGTTTGGATCCTGCGAGAGGTGGAATTCGACCTCGAGGATGTTAAGAGAGAATCTTCGCACAACCACAACAAGAAAAGGAGACAATAAAGAGCTTTTTCAATCTAATCTTTTATTCTGTTGCTGGAAAACAAATTTAGGAAGTAAATGTTATTGCTTTGGAGACTGAGATGTGTTTTCCTTTTGATGATGAAACAAATTAAGCACTCTCAAAATGTTCTATTTTGGTAGTTTTATTTTTGGCTCTTAGATATTAAATGTTTTCCTTGACTTATATATGTTCCTTAGCACAGTGTTTGTTTGGATGAAGTTGAGAATTTGATTAAGAAAGAAGAAGAAAGTGTTAGTGAGTTTTAATGGGTAAGTCATGGAACTTGGTGAAACCGGTTACGGTTCTATATAATCTATACTAATAAAGTTGACTTGAAACTCTTCGTATTAAGCCACCTCAGCGTAGGCTGTTCTATTTGTTGACACGTGTACTCCTTCTTAAACTATCTGATTATGCGTTCTCGATGGATGGCTACGGGACTAATTGTTTTACTCTGATTATGCAATGGACTCTTTTTACAATTTGTAAAGTCAGCCCATTTGTTATTAGGGGTTCCTTCGTCTTCCTTGTGCAAGCTGGAGCGTGTACTCTCCTCAAACTTTATTCTGCATAAAGGCTTCAGTTATCGCCTAGAATTTATGTATTTTTCACCACTCCTCCCACTTTCTCGCTTTTAATCGACATTACCATCTCTAAGGTAACCGAATTGAGCTTCATATAAATCTGTTCGTCGCCTGCGATGTACATTCCCACCATTACAAAATCACTCTATCAAGCATCAACTACATCTATGGCGAATTTGTTTACTCTTCGCAAAACCAGACACTGTGGGTGTCCTCAGGTAGCAATACTTAAGCTCTGCTATCCCTGATAGTATAGCTCCCTTCCATATGTTTTCTCACTCTAAAATACAGTATCTCTACCCTGTCTACATGTATCGTGTGGAACTGTCTGTATCAGACCAGATGAATGAAACTGTTTTTGTGGCCTTTGATATGGAAAATAGCAAAGTTAACAAGCATTCAAGTAGCTAAAGCTGCGCATATTTTGGTATAGATTCCTTCTTTTCAAGCTTTCTACTCTAACTAATGCTCTTTTGTTTATAGCAATGAAACACATCTTAGTATTAATATTATTTCAATGATTAAGTTAAGTTTTCAACCATCACTGAGTGCATGTGTGAATGCTCTTGTGGACATCGAACTTCCCAGTTTATTTTTGATATTATGGGAAAAACCTACACTTTCCGGTTCAAGTTAGGAGAGTTTAGTTACACATCTAAGCACCAAACCTTCACTATATCATGTATCAATACTGACCAACAACGTGCACTACTCCCAAGCTTTGTTCTGCATGTTGGTACCTTATACTGAGTTTTAATCTACATCTCTTTGAATTATATATTCATGTGAATCACTTCCATATCACCAGGGAGATGCCCAGATTCATGTTGATGATATGCCTGGAGAGAATCCAGTAGCATCAAATGGCCCTGATGGTTCTGATAACATTGTTGCAGAGCTAACAAGTGGTGTGGTAGCAGAAGGGGGAGAGAATACAAGTGCCAACCATCAGCCATCCTCATCTGTTGTTCCAGAAATAGTTCGCTCTGCATCAACCAGTCCGATGCTTGACCCTAATGAGAATGAACAAAAGAACGCCAGCATAGCCCCACTTGCCAAACCAAAATCCCCACTTCATTTGCTTCTCCAATAATATTTAAGCAAAACTCTGTATTTTATGTTAACATCAATATGTTTGTGGCTGTTTGAACTATTACCGCAAGTTTTATTTATAACATTTTTAATCTATAATTTATAAAAAAGAATATTTTCAAACAGCATGAGCGAAATTTCCAACAAATAATTCTTTATAAAAAAAGTTCAGCAATTGCTAAAATAATTTACAAAACATAATTAATAAAACACTAAAAGTTAAAGAAAATTTCAGTATAAATTGAAAATTTAATATAAAACTGAAACAAAGATATATATTATAAAATTGTTACATAACATAAACTAACTATTATTTATGATATTATTGAAATGATTTATAATTACTTTAAATATATAAATTTTGTAATTTTATCACATTGCATTTTATTTAGTTGATTTTGCTTGGAGGTGGGAGTATTAATTTATTATTGTGAGAAAATTAGTTATTGTAATAATATTAAAATCTGTTACTTTTCGGAAAAATATATTAGTTTTTTTTTATTTTAAGTTTATTCAACTATATCAAATTGAAATAGAAATCAAATAGAAAAATACAAATCATTACATTTTCCTTAATTTTAATTTTAATAATTTGTTTTCTCAGAAAAATGTTAGTAATCTTTTCAACTCAAACCAACAAAATTAAATAAAATTTGCAATATGATCTTATAATAATAGACAAATTATATTTATCATTTTAATAAAAAGTAAATTTTCAAATATGTTATAAAATTAAAATAATATTTCAATATAAAATAGTTTAGTGTAAATTCACCCGCCCGTAGGGCGGGCTAACCCCTAGTAAATATATAATCTAAAGATTCGTTATATATCCAATATGAATCTGAACAAAGGATGGAAGCCTGGGACAATCTTGGTAACCCACCTCAAGAAAACCTTAGAGCGGCTCAAATTCAAGGAATCAGCAGAAGGTAATGATTCTTACATGGAAAAGATGAGCCGTCATGGTGGCCTTATGGATTCTTTTATTCTGTTCTGAAACTTGGGTCTTACTCCTTTGTGTTGTAGAATGATGGGAATGGTACGGATCATATCTAAGCTTCCAACGTATAGGAGAAGGTTCAGGCAAGTGGTTAAGGCTCTGATAACGTATTGGTTAGAGAAAAGGTGCGAAAAAATGGGTTGCAATGTTCATAATGATTAGAGTTCAATTTTGATAAGGTTGCAATGTATTTCATCTAGATTATGCTCACATTTAATGGCACTTGCTTGTTCGTCATAACCAGCCTCTGATTCAACAATATATTATATCCCAACTAATGTTCTGTAGTTGGTTTAAAGTTTCAAGTGTTTCAAATTTGTGGCCACCGCTAAGTCTCTCTCCAGCCAAGACTGTTCTCTTCCTTTCTCGGCCACTACTCCACCTCTTTCGCGTCGACTTAGGTTCTTCTCTGTTTGCATACTGTAGTTAGCTAAGCACAGTAACAACAACAACAACAAAAAAAAGATTAAAACTTTCGAGTTCCCAGATTGCTATATTGATGCTAATGATATGGTTAAGGCTCTAATGACGTATTGGTTAGAGAAAAAAGGATTGAATCGAACCGGACCGGTTCCATGAGTTCTGGAGATTTCATTGAAGAGGTCTAACCGTAGAGGAGCAACAATTGTTTGTCTTTACAAAAATATATATCCTTAGGGCTTTTTATTGCTTTGTAAGATGTGTTTTTTTAGTTTCTTGCAGTAGAAGGTATGAAATAGACCGTACAGAAGTTGCTAAGCATTTAGCTTTGTTTGTTCAACCATTTAGTTGAGAACTTGAACGGCTAATTAGGCTAAAATGGAGTTTGTGTATGCATGTGATTGTGTATCTCACAAGCTTTGGCGCCATTGATGAGAAGATTTTACAAAGTGCAATAAAATGTGTTACTTGAGATGCAGGCCAAGCAATTCAGAACGAAGCTTATTCAAAAGAAAGGTATAGAGAGTATTAATGAATTCTAAATCAAACCACTAAACAAGATCCACCACATTTCCAATATCTTTTCCTTCTCAAATTTTTGGCTTAGTTCATGAGTTTGATTACAGATTCTTAGTGATCTTTGACCTTTGAGACGATGTTTAAAAAAAAAAAAAATAGTCATTGTTGAATCAGTAGCTTGTTACAATGCTATGGCTACATTTTTTAATCAATACTACTACTAAAAAGGAAAAATTATTTGAAAAATCGATGTTTTCAATCTATTTTACAAAAGGGAAATTGGGTCATATGACCATGAAAAAAACATAATTCACTTACTAACTATTTTCCCTAACAGACCTATACACTCCGTTATATATACATATTAATACTATAATGTCCCTTCTCTTAACCGGTGAAACCTGCAGATAAAAGAGGTTAATAATTATTCATGTTAAATAATCTGTGACACTTCAACATCCACATCCTCTTCCTTTGTAACTCTTCTTAACTTTTTACTAAAGGCAAGAACTCATTCACAGATTAGATCCACATCATCACCACCGTCTGAATTCTGGAAATATTTTGTGATCGGAGAACTTCTCTCAAAATCCCGATTTTCTCTGTTTTCTGAAATAACCAGTGCGCTGCTGCAGTTACAGCAAGGCGCCAGGAGCATCACCCGAGCGAATTCGCCTCTACATCACACGGACGAGGACCATCACCCCGACCGACGGCGTTGCGACTCCGTGCATCCATCTTCCTAATCCAAGATTTGTTATTGAGCGAAGACGAAACTTGAAAATTCGTAAGTTTCCGAAGGAGATAAACAATGAATGTATTTCTGTTCTATTCTGTGAAATGGAATAGATTGTATTTTTTTTCAAATTTGGCTATGTTCTTATTTGCCATGTTTATTAATATATAATGTATTATTACTATGTTATATTTCATTCAAAAAGAAGGTTCAATCATGTTCTTTGTTGTTTCATGTTCTATTGATATGAGTTTTCTATCAGTGTATATATGTGTTTATATTAGTGTGTATATGATTTTGTAAAGAAGAAGAATATGTTTAACGTAAATGGAATAGAATTTTGTGCTATATCATTTGTCATCTTTTCTATTCTATATGCTCGTGTAGAGTTGAAATGCATTTACCGATATTTTGAAATTTGGGTATTTAGTTTATAAAAGATTAGAGTTGACATTGGATTAGGGTTTACATTTCCATGTAGGGTTTAGTGATTAGTGGCTAGTGTTTAGTTTATAAAATTGGGGTTAACCTTGAATTAGGGTTTATATTTCCAAATAGGGTTTAGTGATTAGTTAATAGGGTTTAGTTTATGTACGATTGGAGTTGACATTAGGACAAGCATTACCACCTTCCATGAAGGCATAGCCATATCAACATTTGAGAAATATGTTAAGATATATCTAGATTTCAACTACATTTTCATGTTTTCTATTCTATATGCCTCATGTAGAATGGTAATACATCTTACTAGAATTTAGAAATTTGAGTTTAATTTATGGAAGATTAGGGTTAACATTGGATTAAAGTTTATTCCATGTAAGATTTAATGATTAGTTGATATGGTTTAATATTTAATGGGGTTAGGTTTAGTATTTTGTGGTTGTGAATGAATCTTGAATCCTATACTATTTCGCTGATATGGAATACACTTTTTATTAAAGAGTTTTCTATGTTATTTATTCATTTTACTATCTATTATAACTAAGTACGTGGTGAACAAAAATATATCGACGTCATCCACTCTATCCATATGTAACTTGTTACTTATTACTATTAGGGGTATTACCGGGACAAAGAGGTGTTAAATGCTAGTTTGTATATTATGTCAAAATCAATGTCATTGACTTAATTTCTTCTCTAAATATGGCTAGTTCACAAATTAGCCCTTTACAAAATATGAAATGATATAGATTTCAGTCATTTTTATATTTTAAGATGGCTGATAGTAGTTTTTACTAAATAAAAAATTGTTTCTTTTGAAATATTTTAAACTAATGAGTAGGCCCATCCACTATCAATGGCTTTCTCCCACGGGTCAATTAGGGGAATAGGCAACTTTTAAGTTTGAATTAGGAAAATGGGTCACCTCAAGTTTATATTAGGCAATTGGGCAACCTAGTAGAGAGAGAATAAATTTATGACATTTTTAACATTTTTGCCTATTAAACTTGGCAAGCTGGAAAAGTAATTTCGTGGGACCCAAAATCCAATTTGCCTATAAAAAATAATTTTTTTTCCACTAACTTTTAACAACTAACTTTTGTGGACCCCATAAACATTCTTTATTCATTAAACTTTTGGATCATATTTAATATTTAAAAATCATATATGAGCAACTACTTTTAATATAATACATATTTTTTCATATATAAAGTCAACATAAATCTATACGAATTAATATAAAATCGATGTAAACTCTAAAATTTATGAAAGTTACCCAATAAATTATACATTTTGACTCATAAAAGAAACTTTCATATTTATGAAATCTACCCAAATAAATGATAATTCATAAAATTATGTAAATTTATGGATATCTGAGTAAATTTAATGAACTTGGAAACTTTCATAGATCCTTCATTTTTTGCCAAAATGGCAGGAAAACAAATTTGTCTACATTTAATTTTAATATAGTTGGGTAAATTTAATAAATTTGGAAACCTACGTGAATCTTACATTTTTTTGGTCAAAATTGATCTCACACTTTTTGTTTTTGCCAAAAATAGAAACACTCACGAAATGCTACATTTTTTCCCAAAAATAAAATGACAAATTGAGATCTGGCAGCAAAATGCATTCGTTATAATTTTTATGTTAATAAAATGACAAAAATTGTTAATAAAATGACAAATTTGTTAATAAAATGAAAAACCCTACACCTTTCACGATGAACTGATCTAATAACTTTAATTTTCAAGGATCATATCTACTTGCTAGAACCAATATAATCCCATATTGAGTACAACCTGCAGATTTCCAATCATCCCAAGTTCTTGATTAGTCATAGGTAGAGCCGTGCTTATAATCTATTGAAAAAGATTTCCGCTATAGTGCTATTTCACCCCCAAAAAATAGAGTTATCCTTAGGTTCACCCCTAGAGTGAACATTTAGGTTCACCCAACCAATAGGAATCAAGTATTTCATAATTAATATTTTTTAAAAAAGAAAAGAAAATATTGTCAAGTTATATTATGTTTTTAAAATAAATAAAATAAAAACAAATAAAAATAATATCCGTTACAAAAAATGAATTTTTGAAAACTATTTTTAATATCGTCAAAAAACACTAAACCCTAAACCCTAAATCCTAAACCCTAAACCCTTGGGTATACCCTAAACCCTTGGATAATTTTAAACTCTAAACCCTAAACCCTAAATTCTAAACCCTAAACCCTAAATCCTAAACCCTAAACCCTTGGGTATACCCTAAACCCTTGGATAATTTTAAACTCTAACCCCTAAACCCTAAATTCTAAACCCTAAACTCTTGGATAAATCATAAACACTTGGATAATCCTAAATTCTAAATCAAAAACACTAAACACTAAAACATTTCATCTTAAAAATACTATTATGGTTTAATGTTTTTAATTTAGGGTTTAGTATTTATCCAAGGGTTTAGGATTTAGAGTTTAGAGTTTAGTGTTTTGTTGACGAAATTAAAATCTTTTTAAAAATCTTTTTTTGCATATATTATTATTTTTATTTTTTAATATTTTTATTTTAAAAATGTAATATAACTCGACAATATTTTGTTTACTTTTTTAAAAGATATCAATTGTGAAATGAGTGATTTCTATTGGTTGGTGAACCTTAAGGTTACTCTAGGGATACACCAAGATTAAGTCCAAAAAATATAGGATAATTTGGTGCCTCCATGTCAAGTATCTAGTGATTTTTATGTTTTAAGAAGTTAAGACTCAACCTGAGTTTGACCAAATTCTCTCGCATAAACTTCTTATCTTAAATATTTAAAATCATCAACAAAACACTAAACATAAACTCCTAAACTCTTAACCATGAATCCTAAATCCGGAACCCTTGGGTAAATCCGGAACCCTTGGGTAAATTCAGAATCCGAATAAATTATACATTTTGACCCATAAAAGAAACTTTCATATTTATGAAATTTACCTAAATAAATGATAAATTATTCATAAAATTATATAAATTTATGGGTAATTTTCATAAATCTGAGTAAATTTAATAAACTTGGAAACCTACATGGATCTTTCATTTTTTGTCAAAATAGTAGGAAGAACAAATTTGTCTACATTTATCTTAAATATTAAAAATCATCAACAAAACACTAAACCTAAAATCCTAAACTCTAAACCTTGAATCTTAAATCCGGAACCCTTGGGTAAATCCAGAACCATTGGGTAAATCCAGAATCCAAAACAATCTGGAACCCTTGGATAAATCCTGAACCCTATGCCTAACGTTTAATACAATCTAATTCACTATAACTCAAGAAATAAGTATACGTATACATAAGATGTACGAATATCTAAGGTGTACGAATATATAAGGTGTACGTATACATAAGTATACATAAGGTGTACGAATACCTTAGGTGTACAAATACCTAAGGTGTACGAATACCTAAGGTATACAGAAGGTGTACGAATACATAAGGTGTACGAATATCAACATAACCCATCTAATACTTAAGATGTACAAATACATAAGGTGTACATATACATAAGTATACATAAGGTGTACAAATACATAAAATATACGAATACCAACATAACCCATCGAATACTTAAGGTGTACGAATACACAAGTATATGTATACATAAGTATACATATATTTAAGGTATACGAATACATCGGTGTACGAATACATAACATCTATGAATACCTTTTGTTTATATCCCTTATTGCATTGGAGAGTTTAAATACATATTAAGTATAAAATTTAAATACATCTACGAATACAACGAGAGCACAGTGCTCTCCAAAACAATTATACGTTAATTATTTAGAACTCACATTTTACTCTATATAAAATTTAAATATTTTGCTAATAACCTATTGGTATTATAATCTAAAATTTTGTCAATCTCATTATAGATGATCTAATTAACTAAAAGGTGGTAAAAACAATGAAATAATTTATAACAACATTTCATTTGTAAAAGCTGATATACCAAAATATTTTCATTAAATTCAATAAAATAAATTAACATATTAGTTTAATTGTGTTTTCATATATGTGAAGCACATTCATTTAGACAACATAATTTTCATATAAAATTTAAGATTGTTTAGAAATGAAATGTTGAAATAAATAAGTGAAGTACATCTTATAATAAAAAAACTAAACAATTAAATATTTTTTATAATAAAAAGCTAAACAATTAAAAAACTAAACAATTAAAGATTAAACAATAAATAATTGACATTAAAGACATCTAAAATGAAATATAATGAAAGATTTCTTTAAAAAAAATACATCATATTTTTATTATGAAATATATAATACAGTTACAAAAAATCAATAAAATCGAAATAAAATCTAGATAATTTTTCAATAGAAAAAAGACATTTTATATTAATTGTTTAGTTTTTCTCAATAAAATCACAGCCATGAAAACTAGAATTTTAGATGGATATAAGATGTTTTAATAGAAAATAGATATTATATTATCTTGTATTATTCAAAGATTTTTTAAAAACTAAATTATTAAAAGATAATGAAATATAATTTAAACAATTAAAAGATAATGAAATATTTTTTTTAAAAACCAAACAATTAAGAGAATGTAATATGTAATACACTTACAATAAATTTCAATAAAATCGAAATCTAACCTAGATAATTTTTTCCATTAGATTACTTTTAAGAAATCAATTTTTAAATTTTAATAAACATTTTTAGTATTTATACTTTTAATGATTAATAAATGATATATAGTATTTTTGTATGATATTAAGCATTCATTTTAATCATTTTTAGTGTATAAATATTACATTTAGGTGTCATATGTATAAATTTCATAAACAGGGGCTTGGAGTGTACATGAGCGTAATGGTTTCTTATTCTTGAGTTAAAAAAAATGATTTTTCTTCTTCAGTTAATTTAACTGTAAAGGTGGTGGTGTAGAAAAGAATGAGAGAGAAAAAGAAGATGAGAGGAAAAGAAGGAGAGGGAGATGATTTTCGTAGATGATGGTTGGTGGTGTGGAAAAGAAGAAGAGAGAAAAAGAAGGAAAGAGAAAAAGAATGAGAGAGGTGGTGTGACAAATTAAAGAATGAGAGAGGTGATGTGATAAATTTTATTTTAGATATATTTTAATTGAAATGGCAAAGATGTAAATAATGAATCTGACAAAGGTCCCAAAGGATATTTAGACATAAGTTTACATGGGCAAATGCAAAAAGTTGCCCAATTGGCTAATTTAAACTTGAGGTCGCCCAATTCCCTAATTTCAAACTTGCGATTTGCCCAATTTGCCAATTTTTTCTTCTCCCACCACCAATAGAACAGAGAGTGTAAGCGCGAAAGCGAACCTGATAGCCAAAGCTCTGCTGACAAGACACAAATGGCCACCACCGCTAAGTCTCTGCAGCCAAGAGTATTCTCTTTTTTTCTAGGCAAAAACGCTATCCGATCAACAAAACCTCTTCTCCATCTCTGCAGCCAAGAGTATTCTCTTTCTTTCTTGGCAAAAACGCTATCCGATCAACAAAACCTCTTCTCCATCTCCTTCGCATCGACTTAGGTTCAGTGCCATGTTTGCCACCCCTAGAGCCGGTACTGCTCAGGTTCTCCTCTGTTTTCATACTCTGTTAGCAAAGCACACATTAACAAAAAAAAGATTAAAACTTTCGAGTTCCCAGATTGATATATTGATTCTAGTGATGATTGTTTACAGGAAGAAGGCATGTTTCAATGCAACTATCAAGAACCTTTTTCGGACTGACCAATCTTCTGTTTAATAGTACAAGGTATTCATCATATCATATTTGGACTCACTCTGTTTTGTTACTTTCTTACAATGTACTGAAAGGTTACACAGTCTTATGTGGACTCACTCTGTTTTCCATAGATTGTGTAATAATAACAACTTTCTCCCTCTGTTTATTGCTGCTTGTTTAAGGAGACAAAGGTGAAGTCATTGATGGCAAGAGAAAACGTCTTAAACCAGTAAACGTATCTCCTCGCCGCCCTGTCCCTGCTCATATAACCAAGCCTCCTTATGTTGAGGCTTTTACAGTCCCTGCAATCTCAAGTGGACTCCAGATTCATGACAAGAAAGGTATAGA
This sequence comes from Raphanus sativus, assembly GCF_000801105.2. Taxonomy (NCBI): domain Eukaryota; kingdom Viridiplantae; phylum Streptophyta; class Magnoliopsida; order Brassicales; family Brassicaceae; genus Raphanus; species Raphanus sativus. Next base: position 31,955,434 of record NC_079514.1, on the reverse strand, counting down.
GAGCATGAGAGCTTCTGGGAGTCTTGCAGCTAGAGTTCGTGAGTACGCTGGGACTTTGGTTAAGGTAGTGTGTTGGTCTTATTCTTTTTTATTGTTGTGACACTCTTACTGCACATCTCATCAGTTTTGTTTTTCTGTTTTGAGAGACAGCCAGTTGCAGTGGCTGATCTAGAACAATTATTAATTGGGGGGCACAAATCCCTTAATAGCTAACTAAAAATTTCATAACTAAAAAATATTTTACAAATTTATTCTGAAAAAATTTATAATTTGAAATATTTTCACTACTACTTCATTTATTACTTTTTCAAACAATTTTTTCAACAAAAAAAATAACAGTCAATTAAAAACTTACACGTATTCGCTTTCACAAACTATTCTTTACAATATTTTTCCATTGAAATTTGTCTCTGAAAAAATAAAAATTTAGCACATTACTATAGTCTATATGTTCACGATTTTTATTACTTAAATCACGTAAATCAAAATTATTATTTAGTTTTACTTTTTAGCTTCTCTGTTAGATTTATTAGGCGCAATCTTTTTATCAGCCTACATTTAGATTTTTGATTTTTGTGATTTGGAAAAAATTAATTGGTAAAAACTAAAAGAAAAGACACAGAGACAAAAACTTATTTGGGATTTACAAAACTAAACTTAAGTTTCTGTTTTTATATTGGGATACAATAGATTTATGGTCATATAATAATTTTAATAGTTGTGTTGTATTTTCATATGTTATCAACAAAAACATGTTTTTCAGTTTGTGTTGTATCCGTTTTTAATCTATACTTTGGATGCTTATGTTGGTGAACAGGGTTATCATGGTGATACTTCAGCATGACTTGACTCTTCTTCAAACAGGGAACAATGTAGCTGGACGCATGGTGTTGAATCAAACCTTCACCATAGAACCGGTGCTTACCATTGGAAGCATAAAACCGGTAATTTGGGATGATAAGTGGACCATGGTTACGGAAGATGCAAGCCTCTCTGCGCAGTTGGAGCATAACCATTCTTATAACCAAACAAGGAGCTGAGATACTAACCAACTGTTAAGAAAAAAATTATTCTCAAATTTGTCTCAGATTGATCTTTATTGGAATTGAACACTAAACCAAATGGTATGCATATATAAATCATATCATATTCAATTATTATTTTGCTCACACAAAGTATAGTGAAACTTAGTAGTCACATAACAGATACAAACAAAGCTCTCATTGTCTGCAGTTCCATAATCTTCATTGCTATCTCCGAAAGCTGTGGGAGTGATACCAGCTTCTTCATCCCACTTAGATTAAGAAACGTTAGACGAGATATTCTCCCGATCCATGGATCTACTAGCTCTTGAATGTCTGTGGAACTCTCATGATAACTTCTCAACAAAAGTGAATCTGATACATGTTCTCCTACCACAAGCGGTAGGAGTGATACCGGCTTCTTCATTCCCCTTAGTACTATTCGAGGTAGACGAGATATTCTCCCTCTCCATGAATCAGGCTCTTGAATGTCTGTTGAACTCTCAGTATAACTTTTCAACAAAAAGCAACCTGTCAGATTGAGATTATCGAGAGATTCCAAGTTGATGTTGGCCAGATTAACCTCTAACTTTGAGCATCCCTCTAATTCCAGTTCCGACAATCTACCAAGATTTCTCATAGAAGCAGGGAGATCCACCAGACTCGAACAATAACTGAGATTCAATCTCTGGATATTGATTGCATTCCCAATAGAGGAAGGGAGTTTCACCAGACTTGAACAACCACTGAGATCTAAAAATATGAGATTAATTGCACTCCCAATAGAGGAAGGGAGCTCCACCAGACTTTCGCAATAACCAACACTCAAATAATATAGATCAATGGCAGATGAGAGATCAGGAAGCTTTTTCAATCTTTTTGAAGAACTCAAATTCATCCGCTTGAGACTGTTAAGCGGCTGTAATGACAGATAAAGGAAGCAGACAATAACAACACATTGACACAATTAGTATTATACACATAAGAAAATTTGGTTATATAGCCTTGCTTGGTCAGTTATTTTCAAAAATAAAATATTACTTACTTTATTTCCTTTCCACAATTTCGTAAGACCGCTATAACTCATGTCTAGTTCGATCAGGAACTCTGGATTAAAACTTAAAGAAAAACATGTCATCTTGAACTGCGACCATTTTAGTACTCTAAACTTTCCGGACATGTAGTTCATACTTCGCGGATTAATGCCTTTGCCAACAATTTTTAAGAATTGAAGATTAGAAAATCTTTCAAAAGCTCTTTCACATGTCGATGATGTTATTTTTTTATTGTGATCGAAATATATTCCTATGACACTGCTATTACCCTGTAAAACAAACCAATAAAAACATAAATTGGGGATGGTTAATTATTAAAATAATCACACATTTGTAGAGAGCACTGCAATGTAAACACCAATATCTGAACTTACAGCGTTATCATCACCAAGTACGGCTTCAATATCCTTTGCATCATTCAAAAACTGCCGTTTTCCAGGTTCACTTGGATATTCTTGTCGCACAATTTCTCTTCCCAGTTGGATTAGCAACTTAGGCATTTTTATGGTTCTGTGTTCAGTAGATATGAGAGATTTTTGAGATAAGACTTGAAGCCCTTGTCTCACATCCAAAAACGATTCTTCTAGACAGCTTTCCACCATTTCAACTAGTTCCCCATCAAAAAAACAGGCTATATGAAGAAATAATCTTTTATCTTCATCACATAAGGCATCATAACTAAACTTTAATATGTTTGCAATTTCTCCATTACGAACAAGGTGAGCCCTTAAGTTTGGTAGTGCCTCTGTCCATTCTTGCTCAGACATTCCCCGAAAATAGGATCCCATAACCTCTAACCCCAACGGAAGATAATCTACAAGATCCATAACTTTCCAGGCAAGCTCCTCGAAACCATCCTTTGGGTAATTCTGACAAAAAGCATTGATGCAGAAGATTTGAAGAGCTTCATCATCTGATGGTAAATCCACCTTGTGTATATGGTCGATCCCACTTGCTTTTAAGACCCTTTGATCTTGTGTGGTGATAATAATCAAACTCCCGGGACCAACACAAGTTTCGTTTGCCATGGCTTCCACTTGTACTGACTGATCCACATCATCAAGGACAAGAAGAACTTTCTTGTCTTTCAACCTATCTTTGATGACTCCCAAATGCGGAACCTTGATATCCTTATCATCGGTTACTTGAGACATAAGCTTCTCCTGCAAATACAACTTCACACTGTGCTTGTCGGAATAAGCTGGTATGTCATAGTTTCTTCTGATATTATTTATAAAGACACTTGTTTGGAAATCTTGGGAGTATTGGTTGAATATATATCTAGCAAGGGTGGTCTTACCAATCCCAGACTGACCCAAGATCCCTATTTTCCTCACCGATTCATCAGAATCAAGCGGTAACAATCGTCTCATTTTGGTCATCTGAGATTCCATCCCAACTATGCCGTCGAAATCACTGGATGGTGAGGAAAGGTTCAACTTGTTCGAAACATCAGTCACAATAGCTTCAATCATCTCTGCTTCAGTTTCCCTGGACATTGGGGTGTGATTAATAGTTATGTTATATACTCAAGAAAAATTGCACATATTGCTATTCAGATATTTATCTCATATTAATAATTGTAGATCAAAGATGATTGAGGCTACTTATTCGATTAAGGATGGCTGTTTACAAGTGCAGGAGAGAGGTTAAATTGTTACAAAGATTAAGAGGACGAACCATTTTGTTGAGGATGAATGGAAACCTGCGATTTGGGCCACTTCCGTCAATGCATGTTTCCATCTTCTGATCTCCTCCTCTGTTTTTCCTTTACAAGTTTCTTCGAAGACCTTCCCAAAATCACCAGTTTGCTTCTTTATATCAGTTGGATCCGCTTCATAGAAAAGTGTAATCACGGTTTGACCCAAGACTTTTCTGCAATTGATGATCTCCACAAGCTCGTTCAGGCACCATGTCGAAGAGGAGTAGTTCTTCGAGAACAAGACAATAGCAATCCTTGATCCTTTAATAGCTTCTATGAGCTCAGGACCGATGGACTTACTTCTCTCTATATCATTGTCAATGAATATGTCGATTCCTTTGCTCTTGAACTCTTTGACAATGTGGCTGAGAATGGTTTTGCGTACATCTGGTCCATGGAAGCTTGGGAAAACATGATGTATCCAATTGCGAGGCGGGGAAGAAGGAGAAGCCAAAAGAGTTAAAGAAGAAGAAGAAGCCATTGTTTTTTTTTTTTTTTGCTGGGAGATCGCAGAGCTTTTTTTGGATAAAGAGGAATAATTAACAAAGAAGATATGTGTTACATACTAACACACAAACGTTGACTGACTGAAATAAGCAAGAAAGAAAGTTTCGTGGAAATAGTTGGCATAATCAACACAATAATAATAGCACAAGTTTTCAAGAGCATGACACATCAAATTTTTAAATGTCGGAGTGACTGACATGTCATTAACTGAAAAAGTTGAAATGCCAATTAGAACATTTTGTTTGTCCACGTCACTTACTTTGTGTCTTCTCCGTTTAGGTTTCGATTAATCCAAGTGATAGATAGGTTTCAATGTTTGCGTGAAAGAGAAGTTGTCGGAGCTCCTATCTATCTCTTTCCTCCGTTTCTCTTCTTTGCTTCCTCTCCTACCTCCCGTGCTCTCTCCGGTATACTGTTTGCCCTGGAAGAAGGGACACGCCGAGAATGGACTCCCGACCAGATCCGGTGTTCGTCTTGCCTATCTTAATCTTAAATCAGATTCGATACGGTTCGGTTAGGGATTTTATTCTTCGTCTTCCCATCTATCACAGAGGTTTTACAAAGAAAAGCATAAAGAACATTTGAGAAAGAGAAGAAACTTTAACACCTGAATGGCGATTCTCCATCTTCCTTATTCTTCAATTCGTGCCTCCGCCTTTGCCCCTCTTTCAGTTATCTTCCGCTCGCCCATTATCTCCAGAACCGCTCCTTGTGCTCGTCGTCGGAATTCGCCGACTCCATTCCTAAAGATGATTCAAAACACGTAACCACTCTCATCTCTTCTTCTTTCTAATCAATTTCAGTTAAGATTTTAGTGTTTATCATTGTCTTTCACTACAAGAAAACAACACTTTGGCGAGGAAAATTAACGAGGAAATAAAATCTTCGTAAAATTAAGTCGACTTTACGAGGAAATTACAAAGAAAGAATAAAACGTCGTTATTTCCTCGTAAAGTAACGAAGAAAACATTTCCTCGTTAAAACAACGTAAAGTTACGTGGTTTTAACGAGAAAATTCTCTTTCCTCGTTAAAACCACGTAAAGCTTGCATCATCTTTACGAGGAAATGAGGAAATAGAGTTTCCTCGTAAACACAACGTAAATTAGCGTCTTCTTTACGAGGAAATGTTTTACGTGATTTTAACGAGGAACTAGATTTTGACCCGCCCTTTAAAGGGCGGGTATATTTTTTGTTTTAATTTAATTCTCATATTTGTATTCTCTTTGTGAACAAATCTTAATCAAAATATATTTTATTAAATAATAGCAATTTAAAAATTGATCTGATATATGTTTGGTTAGGGCTGGGTTGCTGGTCGAACCTGCTAACCCGCAAATTTCAATTTTGTTTTGGTCAAAAAATATGATCCACACAACCTGCAAACAAATAATTTATACTGGAACCCGCTCTATTTTATTTTGCGGTTATCCACGGGTTATAATTTTTTTTAAAATATTTTTTTTTAATTTAATAATTATAAAAAGTATATTTATAATAAAAAATTATAGATTTTTAAAATTTAAAATTGTTTTTTTTAAATTACCATATTTTTAAAAAAGTGTTTACTTTTCTTTTTGTTTTTATTTTAAATATTTTTCGGATCGGCGGATACCAGCAATCCAAAATCTACCAACCCGCACCTATCCGGAATAAAATATTCATAACTGCATCCGCAAATGAATTTTTTCAAATAGTTGATTCAAATTTATGATTCGCTCTTAAAAGAATGAATATATTTTTTGTTTTATATTTTTTAAGAAATATAAATTTTATAAAATCCAGGTTGTAACCAATTATATCTCTGAATATTTAATTTTTCTCTAGGATATATTTAATTTTTCTCTCACATCTTTGAACCTATAAATATAGCTGCAAAAAATATATAAAAATTTGAAATTGAGATTAGTATGATAAGGAGTTCGATATAGATAAGCCTTTAAAATAGAAGTTTAAGTTCCATGTAAGGAGCTCGATATACAAAAATATGACATTCCTAAAAAATTAGAATTTATCATTATGGAACTTTAACATCATATGTACTTTTAATTGATAAATTTAATGTCTGTATAAAATATTTAAAATTTGAATAAATTAATGTTTATTGAAAAAATCTCAATTATTGGGTTAAGATGTAAGTTATGTTGTTGTGCAGTTGTAGTGTGATAATGATTCTTGAAAAAATCTGGTGTTCAATTGTATTGTTGCTAAAAATATTTTAAATATAATTACAAACTTTAAGTTGAAACGTTTTAATATCGATGTAATCATTGACGAATTTGAATAGAGTAATATAAAATAAAAATTAGTTTCAAATATTTTAATATAAATTATATTTAAACCCATTAATAAATAATAAATATATTTTCAAAAAACAAAAAGAAAATTTTGTATTATTAACAAAACATTTTTATAATACATATTGAAGTTTGTTTTACCAATATAATTTTGGTTTATGAAACCAAAATCGGTTTATAAATTAATTAGGTTTACTAAACCTAAATCTAAGCCACAGTCCTCCTCCTCCACCGCACCTCAACGCTTCAGGCAGCCTGCCACCATTGCTTCAACTGAAAAAGAGACAGAGTAAGAGATCCAAATCCTCTCAGATTGACAACGGCGATGAAGTTGAGACCGTGACGACCGGAAAGCTTGAGACTGTCATTTTCTCAGCTTGCCAACGGTTACGAATCTCAGACCATGACGACACGTATGGTTGGGATATGTATTTTATTTTTGTGCTTCAAGCATGGTCCTTTGGAAAAGGCAAAATCCATAAAATCCAACTGTTTAGAAAGTAACTGTTTAGAAAGAAGATCGTGGTTTTTTATTAAGTAGATGCAGTTAGAAAATATATGATTTATTTTTTAAAAATTTGGTATCATTAAAAGATAATTATTGGACATAACCTTCCATCAATTGGTCATGCTGAAGAATTAATAGAATAGATACTAAAGCACATTTTTTTTTTTGCTACCTACCTATTCCTCGCAAAACTTCAACTACCAGATTCGAAATTTTTTTATAAATATGGAAGTTTCAACATCATTTTAAACACACCAATATTGAGGTTTGAGGTTTGGAATGAAGAGTAGAAGATAAGAAAGATGGTGTTTGTGGTTTGGAGTTTTAGATTTTAGGCGTTTAGAAAGCATACCTCGTTAATTCCTCGTAGTTAACAAGGAAATAACGACGAAAAAAAATGCGAGCCTCGTTAATTCCACGTAAGACGAAATCGTCGTAAAGGCCTCGTAAGCTTACGTGGAATTACTGAGGCCCGTCTTTTATTTCCTCGTAATTTCCTCGTGGGTTTACGAGGTTTTAACGAGATATTTTGTCTAAACCCCTAAACCCTAAACCTCAAATCCCATTTTTCTTCTATTTTGTCTAAATCCCAAACTCTAAACCCCATTAATAATTTTATAATTTTCAAAATATTATATTTTTAAATCTTCAAAAGATTATATTTTTGTTGCAAAATAATTAATTTGATTTTGTATAAGTTTATATTAGAAAGAAGAGATTGATATTAGAAGTTAAAGAATTGTGGTTTTAAATTTTGAGTTTTGAAATGTTAAGAAGATTATATTTTCAAATCTTCAAAAGATTATATTTTTGTTGCAAAATAGAAAATTTAAATAAATAATTTGATTTTGTATAAGTTTATATTAGAAAGAAGAGATTGATATTAGAAGTTAAAGAATTGTGGTTTTAAATTTTGAGTTTTGAAATGTTAAGAAGATATTGAGGTTAAAAGGAAAATATGTTTGTAATATATGAAGTAGAATATAAGAAAGATGGGGTTTAGGGTTTGGGGTTTCTGATTTTAGAGGTTTATAAATTTACCTCGTTAAAAACTCATAATTTACGAGGACCAGAAAGACGGACCTCGCTTATTCGTCGTTGGATTTGGGACGGGCCTCGCAATTTCCTCGTAAGTTTACGAGGATTTTACGAGGAAATAAAAGACGGGCCTCTTTAATTCCTCGTAAAGCTACAAGGAAATTGCGACGCCTTCGTGAGTTATATATACAACCCAAACCTCACACTCACCAATATTGAGGTTTGAGGTTTGGAATGAAGAGTAGAAGATAAGAAAAATGGTGTTTGTGGTTTGGGGTTTTAGATTTTAGGCGTTTAGAAAGCATACCTCGTTAATTCCTCGTAGTTAACAAGGAAATAACGACGAAAAAAAGAAAAATGCGAGTCTCGTTAATTCCACGTAAGACGAAATCGTCGTAAAGGCCACGTAAGCTTACGTGGAATTACCGAGGCCCGTTTTTTTATTTCCTCATAATTTCCTCGTGGGTTTACGAGTTTTAACGAGATATTTTGTCTAAACCCCTAAACCCTAAACCCCAAACCCCATCTTTCTTCTATTTTGTCTAAATCCCAAACTCCAAACCCTATTAATAAATTTATAATTTTATAATTTTCAAAAGGTTATATATCAAATCTTCAAAAGATTATATTTTTGTTGCAAAATAAATAATTTGATTTTGTATAAGTTTATATTAGAAAGAAGAGATTGATATTAGAAGTTAAAGAATTGTGGTTTTAAATTTTGAGTTTTGAAATGTTAAGAAGATTATATTTTCAAATCTTCAAAAGATTATATTTTTGTTGCAAAATAGAAAATTTAAATAAATAATTTGATTTTGTATAAGTTTATATTAGAAAGAAGAGATTGATATTAGAAGTTACAGAATTGTGGTTTTAAATTTTGAGTTTTGAAATGTTAAGAAGATATTGAGGTTAAACGGAAGATATGTTTGTAATATATGAAGTAGAATATAAGAAATATGGGGTTTAGGGTTTGGGGTTTGGGGTTTCTGATTTTAGAGGTTCAGAAATTTACCTCGTTAAAAACTCGTAATTTACGAGGCATTTACGAGGACCAGAAAGACGGGCCTCGCTTATTCGTCGTTGGGTTTGGGACGGGCCTCGCAATTTCCTCGTAAGTTTACGAGGATTTTACGAGGAAATAAAAGACGGGCCTCTTTAATTCCTCGTAAAGCTACAAGGAAATTGCGATGCCTTCGTAAGTTATATATACAACCCAAATCTCACACTCTCCATTCGTCTCAACTTCCTCTCCAATTCCTCCCCATTTCCTCTTCAACTCCTCTCCCATTCCTCTCTCCTTCGAAATGGTAATTTACTCGCTCCCCATAATTAGTTTAGTATATTAGGTAGTTAGATTAGGGAATTTAGATAGGTTTACGGAATTAATGTTCCTTAGATAGATTTTTTAATTATTGATGATAGACTTTTTATTATTGATAATCATAAACTCAAAAAATATATTTTTGCAGGTTCGCAAGAACATGCTTACTGCTCACTACAGAGACATGTTCGGTGAGCCTGGTAGTCAGTTAGACCCGTCAGGTTCTTCTTCAGGTGCCGGCGGTTCCGTGTGAGTGGACTCGAGGCCTTCATCGACGTTATAGTGGCCACAAATCCGGAATGGGAAACTTTGTTGAGGAACATGAAACAACAAAATCCCATTCTAGGCGAGTCATCGGACACACATGACGAGGAGGATGTTACGAGGAGGAGCGAGGAATTCTACGAGGCGATGAACGAGCCTTAGTTTTTTTTTCGGTTTATGTATTATAAAATCAAAAACTTATTTATATATAAAATATTTTGTTGCATTTGAATTTTATTTAAAATTTATTTATAAACCACAAATATTTAAATATTTTTACTAAATTAAATTAATAATTATTAAATTTATGAATATTATTTATTAATTCGAAAATTTGCATTATACGAGTTATTTACGTCGAAAGCTAACCTAGGAATTTACGAGGAATATTTTACGAGGTATTTACGAGGAAAGCTTTTCAAGGAATCTACGTGGAGTTTACGAGGAATATATTTCAAGGAAGTTACATCAAATTTACGAGGATTTCTTTTAAGGAAATTACGTGTAATTAACGACGAATGCATCACATGGTTTCTACGAGGAAAGTCCGCGAGGATTTTACGAGGAAATGCGGCGAGGAACTTACGACGAAATCTTTACTTCGTCTTTACGAGGAAATGGTTGACTCGCTACTTTACGAAGAAATGGCGACGAAATGTGTGTTACGACGGACGATAAACGACGAAATCCATTTCCTCTTACGAGGAATTAACGAGGAAATTGGCCCTCGTTAAATATCTATTTTCTTGTAGTGTTTGCATAGTCCACTCAAGCCTGGGCTTTACCTCGTTGGAACTCCCATCGGTAACCTCGAAGATATCACTTTACGGTACAAACAGAAAAAAAAATGTTCTAAAGGACCATTGAATGAAGTAGAATCAATTCTCAGTTGTAATGTGTGTTTGTGCCAATGATAGTGCTATCCGTGATGTGCTGATGTGATACTCTCTGAGGATACAAGACACTCTGGGAAGTTGCTTCAATACTACAATATCCAGGCCCGTTCCTGCATTAAAGCAGGCAAAGCAATGGCTTTAGGCTACATATAGAAAAATAAAACATATAGGCTACATGTTTAGAACTAATTGTAGTTCAAATGGCTACACAGGAGAAGTTAGTGTTCTTCGTTCCTCTTGTTTTAGCAACGCTTAAACTCTTTTTTTAGATAATTGTTTTGGCAACTTTAAGTGCAGCTATAAAGGCCACATTATTTTTGACATGCTTTAAGCCTCAAAGCTCAGCTTGTAAGTTTTCTCTTTATGCAAAGTCTTGCTTTTGCAATTGTTTGTCTTTTTTTTTTTAATATCATGTGATGTTTTAAATTTATGAGGTTTAGGTTTTCAGAGCAGTTATCACAAGTTCAACGAGGCACAAAGAGAACAAGCTGTCTTTAACTGATTGAAATAGGGAGAGATTGTCGCACTTATCAGCGACGTAGGGACACCTGGAATTAGTGATCCTGTTGATATGTAACATAGAGTTCACACCTGGAATTAGTCGACATCACAAATCAAATTTTAGTTTTGAAACATTAGGTGTTGGGAGAGGAGAGTTGCTTTTCGTTAACAAGAACGTTGTGGAAGTAAATCTCAAGTACTTTAAGCCGTTCTATAGATCTACTATTTTGAAATGTTGAACTTAAAAAGGTCTGTTTTTATAGGCCGCAACGGATAAACAAAAAGCACCATACGAAAAGGTCTGTTTTTTTTATGTATACTTGTATTCACAGCTATATAAAAATTTGATAGTGAAGGAACTGAGGTGTGATATTAAACAGGTGGCAAAAAAAGAACAAGGAGACATACCTGGAAGCAGTGGAAGGATACAAAAGGACGAAAGAAGAAAAGAAGAAGAGACAATTAGTCAAAAAAAAAAAAAGAGCAGCTCATGAAATTCGATAAACAAGAAGCTTTCCAACTGCTTACTAAAAAAACTTTAATATCATGCATAAAAGAAATATATATATATATATATTAAAAAAAATACTCCTTACGCAAAGAACAACAAATTTACAAACATATAAAAAAATTTCAAATAAAAAATTGAAAAATTAAAAAATTACTAAAAGTTCGAAATACAAAAAAAAATCTCTACTGAAATCGACTCATAACAATTTTCACTGAAAAAATGTTAATAACATTAAATTTAAACAAATGATAGTTATCCAACTAAACACATTTTAAAAAAAATTAACATAAAAGAAAAAACCTCGCAGTGTAGGGCGGGTGTTGACCTAGTAAAGTAATATAACACCCAAGTCCTCATTGCATTTAGTCTTAACTCAGACTAAGCCGGTTGGTACGAAGGGGTTGTGAAAAAAACAACCACCTTGTCTCGGTCATGTTGAATCTGAAACTGGCGTAATGGATAAAAGTAAGATTTTGATTTGACGTTTAGGAAAAGTTTCCGTATTGAAATTAAAATTCGGTGAACGAACATATAAAAGAAGTTCTATTATGTTATAACTTATAACCGTACCTGGTTAAAAGCTGCTTACATGCCTTTTAAACAAGGATCAAGTCAATCTAGTTCATTAGAAAGTGCCGAGATAATTTGAGATGATTCTGAATGATCATTTAGACTTGAAAAGCAACCGGAAACTGATTTACACCCACACTTTTACAACATTTCAACTGTAAAAATGCTGATTAAAAATGTTGTAAAAATGCTTTTAGGGGTGGGTGTGGGTGTAAATAAGTTTCCGTTGCTTTCCTCTGCCACCTGATTTTAACTGCCGCTTGTGCATCCATTGCATAGCATGTCTATTAATGCATGTCTGTTAATCAGCCTTGTCCTCCACCGACCATTCTTTGTATGGTTTCATTTCATCTTTCTGTGATCATAACTTATTCATTATTCACAAAACTTACCATTCGCAATTCTATTATAAGATATACTAGATTTTGATCCGCGCTTTGAAAGCGCGGAGTATTTTATGATGAAAAATATTAACAACGTTAGAAAGAACAGTTTGTTATTGTAAGATTTTTTTTCTATTTTTAAAAGTTGCATTTAATCGGCATTTTCAAATCCGATTTAGATCCATGATTGAGTTGGTGAATTCGGTGATCCGATATATAATCCAATCTGATTTTTTTAAAATATATATAATTTAAAATCTGATAGAACTCGCAAAATACTAAAACCTGAGGCTACCAAATGAATTTATAGGTGACCGATATATAATCTAATTTGATTTTAATTATTATTTTCATATTTAAAAAATAATTTAATGTTTTGTTAAATATTTAAACACTTATTAATTTTATATTTTTTTTTATTATATCCGTAACACCAACTTGTTGCAAAATTTGGTTAAATTAGTTTGTTATATTTTACGTGAAACTAATGAAATAACGAAAAATAGATATTAAAACTTTACTATATTTTAAACAGGATTTTTTCTTGTATTTTTCATATTGATGTATATAATCTTATATATTAAAATTAGTTAAACTACTGATCCACGACATATGATCCCATAAAAAGTCATGTTAGGTGTCTAGGTTGGTTTAAGAATATTTTTATTTTTCTATAATATATATTTTTATTTCATTTTTTACCAAAATAATATATAATTTTGTACACTAATTATCTGTTTATTAATCATATCTCGAAAGCTAATATTATTTATTTGTTGCTTCTGATTACAATGGTATAGTCAACGATTATGTATATTCCTACTCAACATAAATTGGCTTAAACATTTAAAAATCATGAAAATATTTGTTTTTTTTTTGCTTTTGCATGAATTGAATTGATTTTTGTTTTTTTATCATAAGATATTTAATCGCAAATAATAGTCTAACCTGCTTTTTAGAATTGACCTAAATAATAGCCTAACCCGGTATAATATTAAACCCAATGCATGATCTCTTATCGAAGCAACCCAGTCTTCTATTTATTATAAGTGAACCAACCCAACTAATAAACCAAGATGAGTGTTCAATGAACCGTCAACTTTGACCATTATTCTTCGGTAAGCAATAACTTATTTTCCCTAATTTACACCAGAAAATCAAATTGAAAATGTTTCCAACTGGCGCTTTTTGAAAATGTTACGTATTTCTAAAGTGATATGGGATCAAGATCTTGAATGCAAAATTTGTTTACTTATGGATGGATTGTATAGTGTGAACAATAAGGTAAGTTTCCGTAAAAGCTAACTAGATTTTGACCCGCCCTTAAAAAGGGCGGGTATATTTTTTGTTGGAAATTATTTTACGTAATAAAAATTATGATTTTTGATAAATTATATATTTTAATTTTTTTATGAAATTTATCTTAAATTTACTTATATGACTTATTTTTGTTATTTTCAATATAACTAAATTTTAGAAGACTCAATAATAATTCTAACCCGTAATATGATTTTATTTATTTAAACCGAAGTTAAACTTATTTTACACTGACTTTTTAATTTAAATAAAATATTTTATATCTTCAACACTCTTGTATTGAAAAATTCATTTGTGCGTTGAAAATATAATCTATAAGTTTATTAAATTTAGTTTATATGATTTAGTTTTTATTTTAAATGAAACTATTTTTTAAGGAGTTGAGATAATTCAGACCCGTATTATGATTTTGTTGATTTAATCATTTGTTATTTCAATTTGATTTTATTTTGAGGTTTCATTTAATAAATGCTTTCAAATAATTAATAATGTGAAATATTTTTTGGAAAAATATGGTGCAAACATTTAGGAAACAAAATTTTCAAAAAAGTTAAGAAATAAATTATTTAAATGCTCTTTAATGTAATTGCAAAATAATGACTTTTGATTGATTACAAATAATGCTGGAGAAAAGATACATGCAATTTTTGTAATTACTTAGAAATTTCAGAGGCAGATTCATAAACAGTCATCTGTTTTAATAGTATAAATAAAATAATTTATAAATACATAAAATATATAAACATATTTGAAATTAAAATAATTTTTTATAAAAAAAGTCTTACGCCATTGTTGTTTATTTCTATAGTTTGACCCATGGCCGTATAAATATTTGCTTTCACTTCAATTTTTTTCTTTGTTCTAATGATAATATCTATCTATATATATATATATGTGTGTGTGTGTAAATTAATATGTATTACATAATTGTTAGTATATCATTTTAAAACAAATTTTTTATTTATTACTTTAAATAATGATATTATGTGATTTTAATCGTCTATTATATCATAGTGTATTATATAAAAATCTAATATTTATAACTAATTGGACTTTTATTATAAAAGTGTTATACTAACAATTTATAAATAAAATATTTTATATTTAATTTATATGATATATAGATTGATTTTGATGTGTGATTTTTATTTTATTATTTTTATTAATAAATATTGAAAATATTAAATGTTAACAAAAAATCTATAAAGAAATTTATTTTGGTTAAGATTCATTCTATTAAAGAAATCTATTATTTAAATTAGGAAAAGACATTAAATACTTAAATCTATCATTTAAATAAGGAAAAGACAAAATTCTCTACTATTTTTGTTACCAAACAAAATTTAATTTTTTTTAAGATTTCTATCCCTATTACCAAACAAAAGCTTAAAGTACTTCTACTTTAATAAGATAGATGTTGAATCGGAAAATATTCGTTTGAATATTCTTTTTGTAATCTGTCAGTTAATTAGTTGCTCAAAATATGGGTATGTTGATCGTGATATATTAGTTTGGTAAATATTGATATTTATTAGATTTAATCTTACCTTAGTTAGACTATATTTTAGGGTGAGTTATTCTTGGGTTCAACCCCTAAGGTGAACCTTTAGGTTCACCAACCAATAGCATTGTGTTATTTTAGATTTAATATATTTTATAAAAGGAAATAAAGTAAATGCAAGTTATATTATGTTTTTTAAATATAGAAAAAATAGTAATTGATAAAAAACGAATTTAAAAAAATAAATTTAATAACTTTTAAACCGTAAAAAAAATACTAAACCCTAAACCCTAAATCCTAAACCCTAAACCCTTGGGTAAATCCTAAACCCTTGGATAAATTTTAATCTCTAAATTATAAACACTAGACACTAAATCTTAAAACACTAAACTCTAAACCATAAACCCTAAATCCTAAACCCTAAACCCTAAACCCTTGGATAAACCCTAAACCCTTGGATAAATTTTAATTTCTAAATTATAAACACTAGACACTAAATGTTAAAACACTAAACCATTAATACTAAACCCTAAACCCTAAATCCCTAAACCTTTGTGTAAATTCTAAACCCTTGGATAAATCATAAATTCTTGGACTTATAACTTGTAGTTCATCTGAAGGTTTAGAGTTTAATGTTTAAAATTTAGGAGTTAGAGTTTTGTATTTTGTTGACAGTGTTAAAAATATTTTAATTTTTTTACAACTACTATTTATTTTTATCCTTTTTATTTTAAAAACATAATATAACTTAGTAATTATTTTATTTCCTTTTATAAAAGATACTAAATTTAAAATAAGACAATGCTATTGGTTGGTGAACCTAAGAAAAAATCTTTTAGGGTGGGTAGTTAATAAATATAGGTTATGCAAAATATATAGAGTATGGTTTTTTTTAATATTCTACATAGAATTAAGTTGGATCTAATTTTGTGATTCTGTTTTAATAGTATCTCTATATACTAAAACGCAAGTCGTCTAACCAATAAAATTCTGACACCTAAGAAATAATTAATAAAATTTAAGAAAAAATCAATTAAACAAAATGCTTAAAAGAAAGAAATAAAAAACAGGAACCGTAGAACAGTTTCCCACGACCCATGATTCTTATTTGTCCATGATATTTTTCTTTTCCATATTCTTTTTTTTTTTTTTGATCAAATTCTTTTCTTTTCCATATTCTAAAATCCTTCATTCAATAAAAAAATAGCAGAGAAATTTTAAATTGCTCGAAAACAGAACATACCAAATGCCAATGATCTTTCTTTGATTTCAAAACTTTAACTCATTAATTCTGGGCCGTATGAAATGTTCCGACCAAGTGCAGAGTTCAATTTTCTAAGTTTTGATGGCTTTGACGAAGCACTACATTGCCTCATCGGAACCAGTTTAGGGCTACAAGTTTCACGAACGAAGGGATTTGGTGGACTTGAATTAATTGCTGTTGATTTAACCGGACCAAAACAGCAATAGGATGAAAAAAACAAGAAAGTTGAAGAAGATGGAAAGCAGAGGAAACGCAGATGCAAACATGGCAATCAAAAGAAGGGCTTTCGAGAAAGGT
Organism: Raphanus sativus; assembly: GCF_000801105.2. Taxonomy (NCBI): domain Eukaryota; kingdom Viridiplantae; phylum Streptophyta; class Magnoliopsida; order Brassicales; family Brassicaceae; genus Raphanus; species Raphanus sativus. Next base: position 31,938,479 of record NC_079514.1, on the reverse strand, counting down.
AAATGCAATTCCATTAATTTACCAGAAAATGATTAGATTGGTAATGTTTTCGATAGGTTATTCCTCAGAATGTCGATTGAAAACAATATTATGATATATATATATATATATATACACAATAAAAAGTAATATTATGTTTTATATATATATATATACAATAAAAAGCCTACAAAAATACCAACCTCTATTATCTATAAAAGTAATGTTAATATTTTAGTTGTATTTGTGCAAGAGAAATGCTTTTCCTGAATTTTCAAGTCTAAATTCTTTAAATTGTTTTGCAAAAGAAAATTAAATATTCTATATTCATCTTCGTTCCATAAAACACATGTCCGTGCGAAGCACGGGAGATCATACTAGTTGGTATATATACCACAAGTCATACTATTTATATATAAGTACATGTGGTTTAGGTGTGCATATGTAGCGAGGATGCCGAATCTCTCAAAGTCTGTTTTTTTCTTTGGAGAGTGAAATGTGGAGCCAGATTTGGCTGTTTAAGTACCTTACAAGACAATTCTTCTAAAAAAACTAGTATAATGGAGACAATGCTATTAACCCCAAAAATCAAATCTAAAACCAGATATCAGGAGAAAACTGCTCATGAAGCTTATAAGAATAGTGAAAAAGATTTACGACAACCGTATTTCCCAGCTTTAAAGTTTCCTCTTATCACACAATTTTTGATGAATATTGGATTGAGAATTTGTATGTATTTTTGCCTAGTTAGACGTTTTTATCTGGAGTTGTTGACAAAAAAAAAAGACGTTTTTATCTGGAGCAAAACAGCCTAGTTCGACTTGTATGGTGCATTTCACTTTAAGTTCACAAACCCAAAAGTCAGAAATGGTAACAGGAATTTGTACTCCTGATTGTCCCATATTTTCTAAACTTGAAAACGTGAACCGATATGTCTAATACCCAAAATAACAAAAACAATAACGGACTGTCTTTTTTTTGCTAACACAATAAAAAGATAACTGCTAAATCATAAAGGATGAGTGGCGATGTACAGAGAGAACTAAGAAAGAATACAAAACATCAACTCACAGTTTTAATATAAAACAAAAGATACTTTAGTTAATCGTAATCTCTTCTGAACCAGCAAGCTTCTGCTTCTTCCATTTGTAAGCAGCTTCAAGAATCTTGAGATTTGTTGTCTGTGATTCTTCTGGGTAAAGATAATCAATATATTCTTCATACCTGCCAAAGATTCCAACGTAAAATGTTCACATTAAGCTTTCGATAATCAAAAATCCAAAGTTATCAAAATTGAGAAATGATATATGTATTGCAAAACGTACTCTGTAAAGCCATCTTCTCTAGTGATCGGCTTTCTCTTCTTGAGCTTCTTTGGGAGCTTAGATTGTACCACACTCACATCCCCGAGATTACCAAAGTTTGTCTCCATGTTAAGCCAATCCTCCAAGAGTGTAGCTCGTTCTTCTTTCAACTCTGGTGCAGAGTCTTTGTAGTAGCTGTTGGCTCTCTCGAAAATAGCTGAGTAGAAGAAAGAAAAACAGTTAAAATATGTCGCACGTAATCATCAAAACTCATATAAACAACATGTAGTTAATAAGTTACCTCTGGCACGTTTGATGCACTCCTTCTTGCGTTCAATAGCATCTGTTTCTGCTTGGTCTTCCTCTTCCTCGTCTTCTTCTTGTTCTGCGGTAGAAGCTTCAAACTTTGCAAAACTAACCCACACCTTGTAATGCTTTGTGCGGTCCAAGAGCCGCTCATATAAAGCCCGTGTCCTCTCTAATTCTCCTTCAGCTATCTCAAAATCAATGTATGCCTGCCACACAAAAAATATAGAGCTTCAATGATCCAATCGATTCAAAAGTCTTGAGGAATGAATGTATTGGAGTGAATATTTTACCTTCCATAGGAGTTCCGGCATGTCAAGAGCTGGCTGAGATATTGCAAGCTCAAAGATGGCTCTAGCTCGTTCAGTCTCAGCAAGAGACCTCTCTAGCTCAGCATATTTGCTCCAAGCATAGCAATTCTCAGGAGACCACTCAAGATAACGCTCATAAAGCTTTCTACACCTATCCATGTTTCCCAGCTGGACCTCAATCTCAATGTATTTCTTGAATATCTGTAAAAGATAACCAAAAGTAAGTACACCAGTGTGTGTGTGGGGTTAAACGAGAGCAATGAAACATATTTAATGCTTACCTTATCTTTTGGAGCTTTCCCAATCGCGTTTCCTAGTATCTGCCGAGCACCGGCGAGATTCAATTGCCGGATTTCAAACTGAGCAGCAAGTAACCATATTTTGGCAAAGGAAAATTTGGAGTGGGGGATAAGCTTCAGGCATTCTCTGTTACGTTCGGTAAGACGAATACAGACAGACAGTCAGACTAAACTGCCAGAGTGAAACACAGATGAATGTAAACTTCACAAGTTTCAGAATAGGTAGACTTTAGCGTACCTGTATACATCTCGTGTACGCTCCACATCTTCAGTTTCAATCTCTTCATACAATGCATAGTTAATCCTACACCAATTAGTTACATCAGTGTCAGTGTTTCAGTAAATCCCAGAAACAAAAAAAAAATATGCTAATAAAAGACAAAACAGACAACAATATCTTTCCACAAAATACAACAATCTGTTTCAATAGATTGATTAGTGACCTGAATGTGCTTAAAGCTCAATCTGCTTAAGACAACCAAACCTAAACAGTCACAGTTAAAGGAAGCAGCTAAACTCAACCTTCTTATGCGTAGCATGATCAACATCCTACGCAAACCATGAACCCAACATTCACCATGATCAAAGTCTAACAACTCAGTTTAAAGAAAAACTAAACTTAGCCTTCTTATCCAAAGCATGATCAACATAAGAAGGGAGCATTCCAATTCTAGGCTATTATTACCAAAATCAGTAAACCAAACTCACCAGAGGTAGATGTATCTTTGCCAGTAACGTTTCTCTTGAGCAGGTGGAATATTAGCAATTGCCCTCTCATAAATCTCTCTTATCCTATCTCTGTTCCCTACAGTCTCCTCAAGCCTAACGTAATCAAACCAAGAATCATAGTTCAAAGGGTTCTTCCTCACTTCATCTTCATACTGAAACCTCCTCTTCCCAACGATAGCGTCCTCGATCCCTTCCTTATCACCATACTGCTTCTCAAACGCCACAAACTTCTTATACAAATCCTCAGCTCTCCCTTTAGGTATATGATCAAGCGCAAACTTATAAATAAACCTCGCTCTCTCCGGCTCCTTGCAACGCTCCTCAAACTCCGCAAACGCCACAAACAGCGTCTCGGCCTCCTCGTCGTCCGCCAGCTTCCCCGTGGCGCGTTCGTACACGTGCCTCGCGCGTGCGACCTCACCTCCCTTCATTTCGAACTTAGCGAACCGTATATAAGCGGAAACCTTCGGATGGCAGAGAACAAACCTCTCGTAGATCGATCTCGCCCGTTCGATCTCGTTATACCTAAGCTCGAACTTGACGAACGAGAGCCACCCTTGCTGGTCCGGAGACCACTGCATCCACCTCTCGAATATCTGCCTAGCTCCGGCGACGTTCCCGAGCATCTCCTCCATGTGGATGTACTTGTACCAGAGCTGGTCCACGCGCGGGAGGAGCGTGACGGCCCGGTCCCACACGTTCCTGGCGCTGTTGACGAACTTGTTCTTCATCTCGAACTCGGCGTACTTCAGCCACAGCGTGCGGTTACGGTAGTCCCCCTCGATGGCGCGCTCCCACACGCTCCGCGCCCGCGCGTAGTCCTTCTGGGACTCCTCCCACTGCGCGTACTTCATCCAGACCTGGATGTTCCATCGAGCGCGGCGGATCTTGTCCTCGAACTCCTTGCGGCGGCGGAGGCGGTAGTCGGAGAGCTCGGTGGAGTCGGTGATTTTCTGCTTCGGAGGACGGATCTCGGCCTCCTGACGCTCTCGGGCTTCTCGTAGGATCTGCTCCGCGGTGATTTGGACCGGGGCTGGGGTCTTGTTTTTGACCCGGGTCGGGCGTGGGAGCTTGACCTCGGTGTCTTTACGGGTCATGTACGCTAAGGTACGATCGGAATCTTTGCCGGAGGCCATCGCTTCTCGCGATTTTGCTCTCTTTGTGTGGGGGGGGGGGGGGGGGTTTGGGTGAAAAGATGGAAGAAAGGCGCACATGTTTGATTATATTGTATTGTTAATGGGCCATAAAGTCCAATGAAAATCCTAATGGTGGCCCAATATATAAACACTTCCAATACCAAACCTTTTTGTGCAATTGTTAGGAAAATCCCGAAAAGAAAATCCTAAATTAATAAGGGACTCCCTGGTTTTGATGGCAAAAAAAAAAAGGACTCCCTGGTTTTTCCAGATACGAACTGCAAACAATCGATTATATGTTGGATTGTTAATGGGCCAAGACAAGTCATATAAAACAAGAACCAAAATATTCATAAAAATCATCATTATATTAATTAAACACAAACAGAACATGATAATTAAACACAAGTTAAGCACACAAAGAAAGAAAAAAGTACAATTGAACACACATTATTAAGCGCATTTGATTGTTTACTTATCAGAAAGAAAACATTATTAAGCGCAGAAAGATAAAACCAACAAGGGTCATAGCACACAGATAAAACACAAGACACGGATGATCACTTCCGAATATTAATTTGTTTCGCTTCTCACCGACCATCGCTTTCACTTGTGCTAGCGTTGTGACGACCTAATCCCATTTGGTAATGGTACAGCTCTCGTTGACGTTCTTCCTCTCTCTCCTCCTCAAGAGCGTCTGCGGTCTCATTCAAATACATTTCCTGTGCAGCTGGTGGCAAAATTCCCTAGAGACGGTTGAATACGCGGTCAACCGTCTCTTCGTCAGTCGTCGAATATTTGGTTACATAAGTTTTGACTTCTTGCCTTGTCATGTAGGTTCCAAACGCGTACCCATACAGTAGAGACATCTGCCTCGAGGAGGGGTTGCAGATGCCTCCTGCAGATATTTCAGCTACCAAACTGGCGACCGCAGTTCGGAGTGCCGAACTCATTCTCTCAACTCGTTCACGAGGAGGAGGAGGAGGAGGAGGAGGCACACCCTGGTTGTTCATTTTCTTATGAAAGCCTGTAGTTAAAACAAATAAATTTTTAGTTAAGTACAATACTTTTCTAAATAATATGTAAAGATAGCATATAGAAGTAAATCTTTCAAACAAATATTGCCATGCATAATGCAACGTGATATCATGCATATATATATATTTTGACAAGAATGTGAATTCATTTCAATGAAATGGCAAAGTGAGGCAGGTAAACTTGAATCTCATCAATGCGAATTATGCTTAGGTCATGGGAAATGAATTATGCTTTTATAAGAAAAGTAGTTACAAGATCTTATGGAGGAAGGAATGAGTGTATACTATCGTGAGATATTGCAAAAGATTTATGAGAGAAGGTTTCAATACTCACCTTATATAAGGAAATTTTTGAGTGGGTTAAATTGGTTTATTTGTAGTATCCGGTTCAACAAAACCAATACCTTTCACTCCACTCGAAAAACTCAATTAATGTATATGTGATGTTTTAAATTTCACTTTGGATACTTCATCCTTTTTTAAAGAGAAAAGATTCTTTTACTTTTGTTTCGTGTTGAAGAAAGAGTTCACCATTATTTTGTTTTTAAAATATTGTATTTATTGCTTCAGTAAATAATCAAAATCACAGGATATTGATGTATTAGAAATTGACCCAATATAAGAAAAAGCAACTATAGGGTCATCAATAGACACGAATATTTTACCCGGACCCAAAACTCTGAATTAGAACCGACTAGAAAATACCTGACATGTAACCAAACCAGAAATTTATAAATACCTAATTAACTGGATCCAAAATTCCTTTTACCCAAAATCGGAACCGAAAAAGACCAATTCGAGTCGACCCAAATCTTAATAAAACTGACCGAATAGAGCTAATTCGTTAAGAACTGATTCATGTGTTCTATTTTCTATATTAAATTTTATGATTTAGTTGAAATGTCTTTTCTAATTAGCAATCTTCATTATATTTTGTAACCACTGTTAAGTAATATAGAACTTTAAATGTTAAATTTAGAGTGTAGAAATGTTTAATTTTAATTATTAATAGTTTGTTTTTGATTGAAAATGTTAGATAAAGTGACAGATTCCGGTTAAATTTTGATGGAATTGGTATTTCATAATTTTCAGTCCCTAAATACCTAAACTCCACCCGAGCCGGCTACAGACCCAGAAATTATAAGCAGCTTACACATATTTTAATTATAGATCCGGAAATATCTGGATCCAAAAAGAACTGACCTGAACCGGAACAAAAAAATTCTAAATACCGAGTTGGATTTAAATGTCTAGACCCTAAGTATTCAGTCTTGAAAGGAACCGACCCAAGGCCCAGGTCTTGTCATTAACGTCTAACATAACTTAGAGTAAGTAAATTATATATACACGACATAAGTAATGTATAAAGCAATTATTACCCACATATCAATTTTATTAAGATTAATTGAATCATGTTAGGTACATAAATGTGTATAGCATTTGTAATATCATTATCATCTCACTCCCATATGTTAAAAGAAAACTTGAAAATTAAATTTTTTACAGTTACTATATACCCAACCACTCACCACCACTTACTATTATTCACGTTGCATTATGCACTCACATTAAAGCTCACACTTAATTGTTTTTTTTTTCTGTTTTGAGGAAGAGGTTCCCTTTCCTAAATCACCTCTGACATGGAGCTGTGTTGCCTTACTTCTGAGAAAGTTACATTGTCACACCATGACAATACATCTATATCTATATATCTTATTAAAACAGAAACATTCTGTTGGACCTAACATTTATTTTGTAAGTTTTTAAATTAAATACACTTTTATACTTTATAGTTAAACCTACATTAAATCACTAATATTCCTTTCTTTATACTACTATCCATGTTTCCAAACAATATACTTATTTCTTTATACTACTATCAATGTTTCCAAACAATATATTTTTATACTACTATCAATGTTTCCAAACAATACAATAATTAATCTTAGTTATTTTATATCTATCATTTTCTCTTTAATATTTTGTAGAAACGTCATAATTGCATAAATTGCAAAATAATAAACTTTAAAATTTGAATTATAAGATTATTAGATTACAAATTATGAAACTTTTACAATTTAAATCAAATTAGATTACACATCGATCATCCATCAGTTCAATGTGTTAGTTTTGGGTTTTAGTGATTTTTTAATATGAAGATTTTTAAAACCTAACCTAAATTGAATTGTTAGATCTCCGGATTAACCGGTATAATCACAATCGGATTGAATTTAAAAACACTGATTTAAATGAAAAAATATTTTAAATACACTCTTTAAAAATTACCAAAATATTTGTTAAGTTATTAGTGAAATTTTTCATCGTAAAATATTCCGCGCTTCCAAAGCGCGGATCAAGATCTAATGTTCATTATTGTTGCTGGCAGTGCAACTTGGCGTGGTCTAGTCTCTTTTTAATTTCAGCTATCTTTAAGAGACAAAAAATAATACTAATTCTCTATTCATTTTGATGTTGTATAGCTTTATAAAAGAATCTATCCTTTTATTACTGAGTATTGATATTTCAAGTGATCAACTTGTGCAATGTTGTCTGCAGTTATAAAAAAAGTCCGAAGAAACTGAGTTCATCACTTTGATGAGTTTTTCTAACATAAATGTTACAAAAGTAAAAGTATGTTAAATGCTAGTTATAAATTATTTAAGCTAAATAATGAATTCGGTGATCATTCCTAGATATCAAAGATGATTTCTTAATATTTGCAGGGAAATTCAAAATATCAAATGCATTTGAGATGTCTAATATGACCATATAAACCCTCAAGGATCTGATGTTAAAGAGTTTCTCAAACTGTAATTTAATAAACTGTGTATTGCAAATGTTGTTTCTTAAATAAGTGAAATGATGTTTGTCATGTGCAAATAGTACAGACCACTTGGTGATAATTTGGCTCTAACAAGTTTGAGTGGTGAAGATTTGAATTTTTTTAAGAACGCAAAACAGACCACTAGGCATTGTCCAGAAAGATCAATAAGAAATCATGATGGCTATAATGAGGTATTTTTAAATATTTGATATACATATATCTTTATTGGACACCTTTCAAAGTTCCTAAATAGAATCTTATGTCTATAGTTTGAGAAATGCATTGTTAAGGCAACCATTTGTGGAATAGACACTGATTAGGCTTAGTATTATTTTGGCTGTGATTATTCCAAGTGACAAGAAGGTTACGAAAATAACAAGGAAAAAAACAGATTTCAAATGATTCTGTCAAACCTTTGTGGCGTTGTGATTAATCATGTTCATTCTAATGTCACTAATGTTACACCAGAGTAAGTATTTAGTAACTTAAACATCATTTTTAAAATATTTGCCCGTACACTCTTAGATATCTTTTTTATCTACCAGATTCAAAATCTACCTACTCATAAAGGGGATGACGACGACGAGACTAAGATAATGTTGCTTCATTTTACGCAAGTCCAATTGTGGGTTTATCTGCTGAAGAGATCCTAGATGGTTCATTGGAAGAGGTAAATTGTTTATTCATATAATATGAAGATTCATGGATCACTAACCCTATTTTATTTAAAGGTTAATTAAAGATCCTGAAAATTTGCCTGAAGCTATCACAAATTTAATTGGACAAACGTTCCAATTTGGTCTTTGTGTGAACAGAGACAAATGTTTTCAATGGAGCTGAGGTATATCTTATTGAGAAAAAACATGGGATGCTGATGTACAAATTAGACTAGAAGAAGATGAGACTGATGAAGAGTCACATGTCAATCCTTTTCATCTTCCATTTCTAACATCCAGGTTAGTGATTATTTTCATGAGCAAGACTTTAGGCTTCTGTTTTAGTGATTTTTATCTGGATTCCTTTTTATTTATATTTGTTAGGGATCTTTACTCGTCACAAACAATGCTGAAACCACAAATGTGTGTTCAACACTACTGCCCAAGTTCAAAGAAGAAGGGGAATTATTTGGAGATCTACCTTCTACTTCTAAGAAATCATTAACTAAGTTGGTCAAGATGGAAAAGATTACTAGAGAGTAATTCAGGGAAGAACTTTGTTTGACCATGTGGAAGTCTTTTCTAATAAGTTAGTAGAATAACGATTTTGGCTTTCTTGGTTTTGTTTTGTTCCTATTTATTTTTAGTTATCTTTATATTCAGTGTTTTACAATCATATATATAATGAGCCACTTTGCTCTCTCCTCAGGTCATCCACGTCAGCCTTTTTTAATAATTGTGGGACCCACATTTTTTTGGTTTGATTTTATAATTAAGTTTCTGCGGTTGGTTTGATGATTTAGCCAATATGATTTTGGTATATGTGCTGGTTCGGTTAGGCGTATGAGAGTTTGGTTACTTAACAAAAAAAAAAAGTGTTTGACTAGCTTAGGGTTTCATTGTTATTTCTTCGCCTCCTCAACTTCGTCGTCTCCGATATTTCCCTGCAAATACAATGTTTTTTCCTGTTAACCTTCCATTCCGTTCAGCGAATGAATATTCACCATCACTCTCAATTAAACTTCTTAATCAAGCTTGATTCTTCGATAATGTCTTCTTCCGATGTTGTTGTTGCGCAATCAGTTGACCCGGTTCTTTGTTTCTCGGCTTCTCCGTTTTTGGGACTAGAAAAACCTCAAAAGCATGGTGAATTCATGGGAATCACCCTACTTCTCCTTGATGAGAAGGTATTGTATCAACAAGCATCTTATATTTGATCTAAATCTTTTTTAAAGGCCGAAGCTTTAAATGAGACGGTTCCCGTCAAAGTTTCACGATTTGGTTTTTTTGGAGGTTTGATTTGACTTGACCTGATTTCGAACTGGATACAGACACTGGTTCCAGACACCGAAGGTTGGACAATGGATGGGCATTAGGATTCACTGATATACAGGACCTCAGTGCTGTGAGACCCCGCCGGCTCTTAACCCGGTCTCCGGTCGGGTCATGTGGAGAAGCTGGGTGGGCTTGAAGCTTACGTCTCTGGCTCTCCCGATTCCAAGTTGTGCGCCATCCTCATCTCTGATGTTCTTGGTAAATTCTTCTTCTTCTTCTTTGCTTTGATCTCGAAGTTATATGTTTTAGTCAAAGACATTAATTTTATTGGACCCATTTTATCGCTGTATTCTGACTTGAGCTTTGTATTCTCTTCTTCAGGGTATGAAGCTCCAAACTTGAGGTAATAGATTGTTCCATCCCGTTAGATTTTGCATGTGTGACTGTAAATAGTTTTGTTGGTTTTGCATTTTTACATGCTGAAGTCTTTTGTAAGAATTTGAACTTGATCTTATTTGATATCACTGGATAAGATGTGATTGGTTTCACTGGCAGCAAGTCTTGTGGTCACGGTTTGATTGCATTCTCTTCGGTCATTGTTCCTTATTGCAAGTTTAGAAGAAGACGATTAGATTCTATGATGAATTCCTTGCGTTGTCACTACCAACCAGCACGGTCAGCAATTCATTCCACCTGAATTAATTTATTGTGTCCTTGCAGAGAGAGATGGTTTGAGTTCTGGGAATGTTCGAGTTGACGATAGTGCTGCTGTTGATATTTGAAGGATTGGATTGTATTTACAGCTTTATTGTGTAATGCTTTAGTTTTTTTTAATTTGTTTGTGTTTGTTTGATAATTTTTCATTTGCCTACTGTTGCACAACACCCTTATCTTATCTCTGTATATGCAATTCAGGTGGAGTAATAGTTTGGAATCATATATATTTTTATGTCCTCATAGAAAGATTTATGAAACTTTATAACAAAATCCATCATTTAAAATTATAGAAAGAATTAGCTTAAAGTAGAGTAGCAGCTGATTCGTGTTTTCCAACAACAACTGACTGAGATGTTGTCTTTTTATTTAGCATTTTTTCATTAGTTTAATAGCTAGAAGAAGGTGACAGGTGTCCATCTTCAATGTGAGCACATGGATTTGTTCTTTTTTAATAGGCTAGCTTGTCTGAATACATGTAAAAAGGTAATCTTCTGCAACTCCCAAGCTACAATGAGACAGGTTGTTTGAATTTTGTTAAGTAAATCATGTGATTCAATATTAAAGCGTTCCTGTTATTACCTTTTATGAATTCTTGAATAGATGTAAAGTATTAGTTGGTGCCTGCCGGCAAGCTGAAGGTAGCCTGAAATAGGCCAATGTGAACACTTTTCCTTTTCTTAGAGAAATCATTTTCGCCCAGTAATCACTCATCTTCATCTCTTACTTTGCTCTGTTTTTGAAGAGACAGAGTACAGAAAAGTTTTGCTTCTTTTTTAAAATATAAACTAACTTTTTAAAAGTTCTAGAGGTTTAGGAAGGAACTGCTTTTGGGAAAGAAGAGAAATAGAGACGTCTTGGTTTTTATTCGAATCTGAAAGGAGGAGATGCTTCAATTGATCAGTATGTTACACTACAATACCACAACTATATCTGACATCCCGTATATCTAACATCCCCGCGCTTGCGCGGGGCTCTGCCCCTAGTTATATTTAATAAAATCCTATTGTTTTCACACGGATGTTTGTTAAAACAAATGAAACGACAACTAAAACGCAGACCGATTCATTCTAGTCCTAAAATATCTAATTCTAAAAGGTAATTCGGCCAAGAAAATCCTGAACTTTTCTGAAATTGCCAAAATAATTATCTACACTTGCCTGGCTAATAAAAACCTAAACTTTTGTTGACTTATTTAAATAATTTAGAAACTTACGGTTGACTGACCAGATTAGCACACCGTTAAACAAGAGTTAAGACAGCGTTAACACAACGTTAACTGTTGGCGTTAAGTAAAACGACGTCCTTTCGTTTTACACTATTTGAAAATAAAAATAGGAAGAAACCGGATTTCGAACCCAGGTTGTTTGGATCAAATGGCAACGTAATTTACCACTAGTCGCAAACACATTTACTTTTATTTGGTACTGATTTTGAATATAAAAAAATCTCTAAAAATTTAAAAGGTCTTTAAAATTCTAAAAATATGAAAATAAAGATTTTTTATAAAATTAATTTTGAAACTAAAAGTAAAAATAAAATTTTATTTTTTCCTTAAAAATCAAAAATCTTCCAACATTTTCATTTTTAAAAACAAATTCCAAAAAAATAAAATTTTCATTTTCCAGATAAAAAATCGAAAAAATAAAAAAAAATCGAAAATATCAAAAAGTTATAAAAAATTCGAATCTGAAAATAATCAGAATTTATTAAAATATTTTTTTATTTTTTTTTATAAAAATATTTTTTTATTTTTTTATAAAAATACCAAAAAGAAATTTTTTCATTTTTCAAATTATAAAAAGAAAAATTGAAAAACAAAATTCGAAAAAACAAAATTTCAAAAAAAGGATAAAAAATTTCAAATCTGAAAATATATAATCAGAAACTATAAAAACATTTTAAAAATAGTAATAAATTATATATATATTTTCTGATTATATGTTTTCAGATTCAAAATATTTTATAACTTTTTATGGAATATTTTTTTGAATTTTTTTAATTTTTTCAAATTTTTTTTATAATCCGAAAAAATGAAAATTTTCTTTTTTGGAATTATTTTTCAATTTTAGAAAATTTAAAGATCTTTTTAAGTTTTTAGATATTTTTTTTAATATTCAAAATTAGTACCAAATAAAAGTAAATGTGTTAGTACATACAATGAATGTACCACTAGCCCAGTGGTAAAGTACCTTTCCATTTTATCTAAACAACCTGGGTTCGAACCCAGTGGTCTACTTGATTTTATTTTCAAATCATGTAAAACGACGTCGTTTTATCTCATTTCAAAATGACGTCGTTTCACTTAACACCAACTTTTAACGATGTTATTTTTTTCTGTTAAATTTGGTGACGGCATGCTAAATTGGCAAGTCAACGAAAACATTGTTAATTAATTCTAAAGTCAATGAAAAGTTTATGTTTTTTTTTGGTCAGCTCTAAAATTCATGTTTCTTTTAGCAATTTCTGAAAAGTTCAGGATTATTTTGGCCGAATTCCCAATTTTAAAAAGGCTTTGTAATTATTTATTTGATGTGCCAATGCAAAGACGAAGTGTCATTCATTGAGGTAGTGTTGTTATACACCAGTGTTTTGTTCCTGAAATTATAAAACAAATATAATAAGCATCTAATATATTAGTTTAGTGAACGTAATTTACAACTTAGATATCAATGTTTATGGCCATATCTAAACATAAATCCCTGTGAACGAATTCACATATTATATATCTACAGTGGCGAACCTACATTACCCAAGGAGAGGGCAAATGCCACCATAAAATTTTCATAACTTGTACGCTTGTAACATTTACCCGGTCCATTATATTTCAGCCTAATGTCTTCAATACATGAATGTTTTGCATTTAAGTTAACCATGCGTTTGTTTAAATATTCCTTTAATCAATTATAAAGAGATAAGAAATCATGTGAAGATTAGTAAGAATTTGTCAAGTGGTTATTTTGGTTTTGTAGAATTCGACTGTACAAGCATTTCCAAGTATATAATAGTTTTACTTGGATTTGTTGAGGTACAGTTAGGATATCTGTTAATTTCAGGGACCTTCTATTCAAGTTGAGGTTTTCTGGAAAAGGCTGAGATAATATTCCAACAAAGTTTTTCTACATGTTAAAGTTGTAAGTTGTAAATTCAACAAAGTTACATGTTAAAGATGTAGTTGTTGAGGCAATCGGAGAGAGCTAAGATAGCTTTTCAGCACATTGAAATGTAACAATTAAATTGCTGAAGCTTAGGATTATTTACGTTACAAGTCACAACACAACAGCTACAAGGGGATGTGACTTTAGCCTATGTCGTAATTAGAAGTTGTGTTGGATATACTATCCTTAGAAACATCAACCACAATCATTCATATTTTTTTGTTTAAGCTTCCGAAGAGGAATATTGGACAGGACTCGGGTTACATTTTTGTTGATTTCATGACAAAGAAAGAGACTTGAAACGAGAAAAAGCATGGTAGAGCAGAGCACCCGTTCCTACATACACCATTTGGTAAGCCAGTAAGCCTTATGTTGCACTATGTTCTCTATCTCTCTCTCAAACGTCTTCATTTGGATTCATTATGAACTATTTATTTACCGTCGCAGGTGCTCGAATGGGCCAAAGATGACAATAGCATGGAAAATAAGAGGCATCGTTCATCCTGGTATATAAGTATCAAGAAAATGATCTTCCAAAGAGAAGAAGAACAACAGAATAACCACACCCCCCTCTGTTAAGAAGTTGCGTTTCACACTGACTGATAATTCTCCATTATTGAGCTTTTGCTCTGTACTGAATTATTAATTTATGTTTTAATTTTTGAATTAAATGATTGAAGAATTGTTACTTAAATACATAAAACATTTCTACAGATTTTTTGAGTGGACAACCTAAAGGTTATAACAGAAACTTCAGAAGGTCAGTCTTGAGAAAGGAAGGTAGGCTTTAGATTAATAGGAAGGCAGAAAGTGTAAAAAAAAGAGCCACATGGTAGAAAGATAAGTAAAGTCAGATGAAAAATCTTAAACGTTATTTGAAGAAAACAGTAGAGAAGCAAGCACTCCTGATGAAAACTAACATACGTAGTATAAATTTCTTACAAGATTAGAATAACTGATGGACCTCTCACTAAGGAACAAAAAAAAAAACAAAAACATAGATATGAATCCATCAATCGTAGTCCAAAATGTACAAAAATAAACCACGAACCTACACATTTTCCTCCAATTGCAACAATAATAAACAGCAAAACAACGAAGACAGCAAGCGCGGAGGCTCGCCCCTGGTAACATAAGTATTACAGTTTTAATATTACACGTTAACCTAGGTTTAAGATAAACTAGTTCCACATTTCGTTTGGTTGACACGTCTCCTGCTTTCTCAAAACGCATGATGCTCTTGTACCTGGTTCCTCTACTTTCTTTTCCTTTACGGCTTGTGTAACTTAAACCCAAACACTTTAGGAACGTAGCTCTGCGAGGCTTTTTGTGGCTTCATATCTCCGTACGTCATCAGGAACAGATGTGGAAACGTTGTCCCAAAGTAAGCTCCATCTATGTCTGTTTTTTTGATGTTAAAGAACGACAAACACAAATATCGACAAACAATACATGAGAGTGTAAGAATATTTATTAAGAGACGAGAAAGCAAAATCAAGCTATAACTCTTCTTTACTAAGAAGCATTGTGTATTTAGACCAAAAAAAAAAAAAAAAAAAAAAAAAAAAAAAAAAAAAAAAAAAGAAGCATTGTGTATATATAAGTGGCGGTGTGAGTGAAATAAGAAAAAGGATACTTGCTTGGTATTTCGATCTTGGGTAATACACGTCTTCACATTTGGGGCAGTATATCTTAATGGTACTTGCTAAAGGGTTATCAGATTGACCAATCGGTAAACAAGGCTGGCCACCACAATAAACTCTTGGGCATCTTCCAAAGTCATGGTTTTTGTATTTGTCTAACTGCAAAATCATCAATTGGTGGATGTTCTACTGCGAGTAAAAAAGAAAAAAAGAAAAAGAGAGAAAAGCTTCTTTTACCATAGAAGCCAGCCCTTGGGTTGTTAATATGTAACGAGCATGAATCATTCCATATAGCATCTCTGCAGCTGACTCGACCAATTCATATTGTTTCTCTGTAAACCTCTCACCTGTTACCCGTCAAGCCAAATCAACAGTACTCAAGAAAAAAAAAACCACATACTAAAAGTAATCAACACCATAGTAAGGGTAAGACGTACGTACCATGAGTAAAATCAACATCCAAAATCAAATCAAGGGCGTAGTCATAGTAGGGAACTTGATGGATGAGTCCACACAAGTTAAATTGATCCTGAATGTAATCATCATCAATTTGGCAGAATAACTCGTTCCCACGTAGGTTGCAGAACCAAGATATCCATGAGGTGTCGTCCTTTACATCAAAACCAGTACTGATCCCAGATTCTTTGCTGTCTGTGTCTACAGCTAATACCAAAAACACAAGAAACGACCACAAAATTTTCATTCTTGTAAAAAAAGGTTCAATCAAAACAAATACGAATTAAGATTTACTGGAATCATCAGGAACAACAGCTACGTCAAAGGATCAAACTTTCCAGCTTTTTTTTTTTTTTATGTTACATTACAGAAAATGAACAATATGAGTAACACAAATTTCCAGAAGCAAACCCTAGGTACGGACTCAGATTCGATCGAAAAGGATTGAATCGAACATTCCGCAGATGTAAAGAAGGAATGGTTACCGTCAGAACGTGAATCACGATTGCTGTGGTCGTGCAATTGCTTGACGGAGTTCGATGCTCCACTGCTAGTCTGAAACATCGGATGACACGCCCCATTATCGTAAAGCTCGTACAACCGTTTCCGATCGACTACCTCTGACTTCAGTCCACTCTCCTTATACATGCTCTCCTCCCGAAACGCTGGCTAGGGTCTTGAAAGAGCTTCAACTAGTCTACCGGTAGTAATTCTTTTGGGTTAAAGTATTTTTATTTTGTCACCATTTGGGTTTTTTTTTTTGGATTTTACTTTTGATAGATTTTAGTTTTTTGAAAAACTTTTTAAATTTTGATTTTGAATTAAATAAATTAGAGAAAATGACTAAAATAGCACTAAACCAAATATTTGTTTCCAAAACTAGCACTCAAGGTCCAAAATCACAAAAATAGGTTTCGGATCATTTACTCTTATGCCCTTTTTCTTCTTTAATTAATTAAATAGAAAAAATTAGAAAATCTCAATCCTCGTCTTCTTCACGACCTCTCGGAACTGTCTCTCTCCCTGGGCCCGACGTCGGTGATTCTCACCATCTCCGACGACCGTTCATGAGGCTTCGGCGGCTTTCCAGTGACTAAAGATGGTGAAGGGACCGGAATTGGCTCTTGCTCTTCTGGAACGGTTACGATGGCCCCGGTTAGAGAATCGAGGACCGTGACGTCATCGTCGTTGCGGCTTTTGAGGCTTTGTGCGAAGGCTGTGCGGAAAGTCTCTGCTACGTTGTTGAACTCGGTGTACAGGTTGGGAGGTTCGAGGGGAGCGGATGAGGATGGAATCAGAGTTTCTAGGTCGTGATTCTCATAATAATATCTCTTGTCTTGTATATCTCCTCCGATTCAACATCTCCAGCTCCTTCTGTCTCCGTATCTTCTCCTAGTGCTCCTGTAATCTCTTTGGCTCGCTTAAAGCATGATTCTTCATAAGTGTTGTTGATTTTGTGGTCTCTCCAATGATTTGCCTTGTTCGTTGATTCTCTTGTGAATTTCCAGATAGCGTCTCTTTAGTTCTCTCTGGCCATCGATCTCATCAAACAAAAGACGAAGCTTGTTTGAATCTCTGTTATTGTAGATAATTTCTTGTGTTCTACGATGTCTATGCAGCATAAATTTTGTTACCAAAGTGTAGCGATGGAAGGAAGGTTGATTAGTACTTGTATGAAGTTGAAAGTTGAAAACTTTAAGACTTATACTTGTTTAAAGTTTAAACTATGAGATGCAAGCGTAATGTTCTGTAGCAAATGATGCTGCTTGTAGATTGCCATTGAAAACGATCTGCACAGTAACAATTGTAGATCAGAGCAGCTAAGATTCAGTTTGGGTGATTTACTTTTTTCTTGGTTTCAACGACTTTGATGATTATCTTTTACTTTATATTCTTGTAGAAGGTAAAAAAAAAAAAGACACTCCATAGTTGAAGTAGTAGTGAATTAACTTTGGTTGAATATATGAGTAGTTGATACAAATATTTCTTCGCCAACTTGAATGACCAGGATTTTTATAGTATACCATTTCCAAGATTTGAATAGGCATCAATCTAAAGATTTGGTTAAGCTTTCACTTAGTAATTATTAAGCTTTATGCGTTATGCTGTAATTGACATTTCACTTTGTCGATTTTGGAAGACTTTGTTCAAATTTAGGATAGCTATCCTGCATAAGAATTATCTTAAGATTGTTTTACTCACCTTTTTTTAAATGTTTTAAAAGACTTACTCAAATTTAGGATAGCCATCATGAACAAAAATTGCCTTTAGATTTCCTTGTAAATTATTTTAGAATTGTTTTGTTAGACTTTTATTCAAATTTAGGATAGCAATTCAGAACAAAGATTGTTTTAAGATTTCTTTGTCGGCTTTTTGAATTATTTTGGAAGGTTTTGTTCAAATTTAGGATAGCAATCCAGAAAAAAACATTTTCTTAGGACTTCTTTACGCGTTTTATAGAATTGTTTTGGTTTTGATATTTTTTAACAGGTTTTCGACAGATGGTTTAAGTCAACCTGAAAATTTTCATTAACCAACATTATTTACTATAAATGTTCAATACTTACTATCTTAATATTTTTTCGTTTTTAAATATTAAAATTTTCAGGAAGCTCTTCCTAAATATTTTACTTGTTATCCTAACAATTTTTTTTATTTTAATTAAATATTAAAATTTCAGGAAACACTTCCTAAATATTTTATGTTACTATTCATACAATAAATTAACTAAATATAATTTTTTTAGGAAATCCTTCCTAAATATTTTACTTGTTATCCTAGCATTTTAGGAAATATTTTACATACTATCATAAATATGATGTATATGTAAGCTTGTTAATACATGCTATCATAACATTTTTCCTTATTAAATACGAAATTTTCAAGAAGCACTTTCTAAATAGTTTACTTGCTATCCTAACATTTTATTTTTAGTTAAATATTAAATTTTCAGGAAGCCTTTCCTAAATATTTTAGTTGCTATCATAATATTTTTATTTTTAATTAAATATTAAATTTTCAGAAAGCTCATCCTAAATATTTTACTTGCTATTCTAACATTTTTCAATTAAATGTTTTTCTTTTGGAAGATTAAGTTTCAATTCAGGATAGCCATCCTGAACAAGGATTGTCTAACAATCCTTACATGCTTTTGATTCTCTTCGAAAACAGACTTATGCAAGAAAACACGCTCATTTTATTTTTCTGGAAACCCTTCCTGAAAGTGCCAAAAGCTATCATATTTTAATGTTCTCTGTTTGATATGTGTTCTTTATTTTGTAGGCAATAACTCTATTTGATGATTTCTATAGCCAATGAATTTTCTTATAGATTTTGATTATGTTCTTTTTTGGAAGATTAAGTTTCAATTTAGGATAGTCATCCTGAACAAGGATTGTCTAACATTCTTTACATGCTTTTGATTCTCTTCGAAAACATACTTATGCAAGAAAACACACTCATTTTATTTTCTGGAAACCCTTCCTGAAAGTGTTAGAATCTATATCTTATATAACATAAGTGTTTTATAATGATGCCACATTTAACACTTTCTTGATCAAATTATTGAAAATGCTTCAAGCTATCCTCTTTTAATGTTCTCTATTTTGATATGTGTTCTCTATTTTGTAGACAATGAACTCTATTTGGTGATTTCTATAGCCAATGAATTTTCTTATAGATTTTGATTATGTTTTTTTCTTTTCTTTTTTGGCAGATTAAGTTCCAATTTAGGATAGCCATCCTGAACAAAGATTGTCTAATATTTCTTACAAGCTTTCTCTTCGAAAACAGACTTATACAAGAAAAAAAACAATTATCTTATGTTTTTTTCTCTTTTTTTTTTTGAAATATTAAGTTCCAATTTAGGATAGCCATCCTGAACAAGAATTGTCTAATATTTCTTACACGCTTTTGATTCTCTTCGAAAACAGACTTATGCAAGAAAACACACTCATTTTAGTTTTCTGGAAACCCATCTTGAATGTGCCAAACGATATCTTATATAACATATGTGTTTTATAATGATACCGCATTTAACATTTTCTTGTTAGAATTATTGAAAATGCTTCAACCTATCATGTTCTAATATTATTTGTTTGATATGTTTTCTCTATTTTGTAGATAATGAACTATATTTGGTGATTTCTATAGCCAATGAATTTTTCTTATAGATTTTGATCATGTTTTTTTTTTGTTTTGGAAGATTAAGTCCAATTCAGGATAGTCATCCTAAAAAATACTGTCTTACCTTCCTTACATGCTTTTGATTCTCTTCGAAAACAGACTTATGCAAGAAAACACAATCATTTTATTTTTTCTGGAAACCCATCCTGAATGTACCAAAAGATATCCTATATAACATATGTGTTTTATAGTGATACCACATTTAAAATTTTCTTGATAGAATTATTGAAAATGCTTTAACCTATCTTGTTTTAATATTATTTGTTTGATATGTTTTCTCTATTTTGTAGATAATGAACTATATTTGGTGATTTCTATAGCTAATGAATTTTTTTATAGATTTTGATCATGTTTTTTTCTTTTGTTTTGGAAGATTAAAGTCCAATTCAGGATAGTCATCCTGAAAAAGAACTGTCTTACATTCTATACATGCTTTTGATTCTCTTCGAAAACAGACTTATGCAAGAAAACACAGTCATTTTATTGTTTCTGGAAACCCATCATGAATGTGCCAAAAGATATCCTATATAACATATGTGTTTTATAATGATACCACATTTAACATTTTCTTGATAGAATTATTGAAAATGCTTCAACCTATCCTGTTTTAATATTATTTGTTTGATATGTTTTCTCTATTTTGTAGATAATGCATTATATTTGGTGATTTCTATAGCCAATGAATTTTTTTTATAGATTTTGATCATGTTTTTTTTTTGTTTTGGAAGATTAAAGTCCAATTCAGGATAGCCATCCTGAACAAAGATTGTCTTACATTCCTTACATGCTTTTGATTCTCTTCCAAAATAGACTTATGCAAGAAAACACAGTCATTTTTTTTTTTTGGAAACCCATCTTGAATGTACCAAAAGATATCCTATATAACATATGTGTTTTATATACCACATTTACCACATTTATTTTTTCTGGAAACCCATCCTGAATGTGCCAAAGATATCTTATATAACATATGTGTTTTATAATGATGTCTCCTTTTAGTTTAGTTTTGTATGATTTTCCTAACCAACAGAGTAGTTAGACATATCGTGTATGAAAAACAACATGTACATAGTTTTGAGGAAGCGTTTCCTAAATATTTTGTTTAGTATCCTAACATTTTTCTTTTTTAAATTTTAAATTTTCTGGAAACTCTTCCTATTTAGTTTACTTGCTATCTTAACATTTTGGTTTTTAATTAAATATTAAAATATTTTCAAGAATCTCACATTATGTTTATGCTATGTCTAACAAAGTGGTAAAAACATTCTCCATAGAGTTTTTACAAAATTTATGATGAATTTTAAATGGAGTTGATCATAATATGTTTTGAAAACACCATGTAAATCATCTTATCATATATGTCATGTGTTTAGCTAAATTAAAGATTTGTACACCATATTGGTAAGAATCAAATGAAGTTGTCTAATTTGGAAACAAATAAAATTAATCAATTTTTAGGATATATCATATTTAGGATAGCATGTAACATAGTTAGGATGAGTTTCCTGAACATATTTTGAATGCATTTGAGCAAAGTTTCAATTATATATATGTTATGCATTTAACCAAAATTAAAGATTTTTACATCACATTGGTATGAATCAAATGAAGTTGTCTAAGTTTCAAAAATAAAATTAATCAATCTTTTTAGGATAGCATGGTGTTGAAACATTATTAGTTGTGGTTACTAGCACAAAAAAAAATCATCATCCAGATTAGCACCAAAGCGAGTTATATATATATAGAGAGAGATACAGGTGGTGCTTGCTTTAAAACAAATCTCATACAAAGAGATTCATGACCATACCAGAAGATAACCGTTTAGCAGATAAAAAGAGATAGTTAGCTACCTGACTTAATAAAGACATTTTGACCACAAAGAAAAAAACTTAATAAAGACATACGGTCATTGTTCTCTAACGGGAGATGGTCCTAATTAACTCACACATTATTTCTTTTTCCCTGTGCTTGCTTCTCCTCTGCAATTAAACGCTCAGGTATTCCTGCCCGAAAAAAAAAAAGCTGAGATACTCCTGCCCGAAACTGCCCGGATTTAGAAATTCATTTATCTTTATTTTTACACGAAAATTTATAAAAAGACAACGAAACCAAGAGAAACTTCTATAATTACAACTCTACCTAGGACTATCCAAACCCGGGCCCAGAACCGACCCAAACAAATCGGATATCCACTTCCAGAAATTGAATTCCCTAATACGTTTCCCCTCTCTCCCCACTCTATTGGTTGATTGAAAAGACATAAAGTTCACCGTCTCTCACTAAGTAGAATTTATTCGAGTTATCTGAAAACTCTACTCAATTCGAATCCTCAATCGACAATCAAAAACACAAATCATGATGAATCCAGACGTTACGAAGGCAAAAGAAGACGGCTCGAGTAGTGTAGTAGGAGATGAAGCAAACCCAAGGATTATCGAGAAACCTGTCGGCCCAGGAACCGACCAAAGTCCCAGAGATGCAAATGAAAGCGAAGACAATGCCAGTGGAAATGGAAAAGGGGAAGAGGAAGAATCAAGTAAGAAAAATGAAGGGGAGAAATCAAGAGAAGTAGACGAAGGAGAAAAAGAGAAGGAAGTTGGAGACGAAGGAGAAAAAGAGAAGGAAGCCGGGGACGAAGGAGATGAAGAGAAGGAAGTCGGAGACGAAGGAGAAAAAGAGAAGGAACCCGGAGACGAAATAGAGCCCCGAAGAAACGACGAAGAAGCTGATGAAAGGGAGATAATTCTATTTGGACGACATCATGAAACTGAGTCGCATGCAGATTCGGTAAGTATTGAAATTGAAAACTTTTACATAGATGATTTGAAAGATTAGATAAGTGTGGAAAACTAAGTGGAATTTAGAGTTAGTGATTGCTGAACTTAGTCGAAGTTTGTGAAACTATATGTTGATGGTTGTAAGATGTCGTACGTGATCCGGTTCTCACTTGAGTGCAGGTTGTAGATGACGAAGAAAAGGGCATGCTATCGAAACTACACTTTCCTTCAAGCCAATATCAAAAGTCTTTAAAGCTTTCAGGAAAATGTTACATTGACTCGGCGATAAGAACTATTCAAACGATCCTGAAAGCGAAGGAGGTGGAATGGTTCATAGAGCACCCACAATTCCAGCATTTCTTCCATATTAAAAACCGAAAGCAGAAGTGGATGGGAATGTGGGTTCTCGTTTTGCGATCAGCTTGTGTTGCGAAGAAGCATGAGTTATGGTTTGTCGTTAATGGCGTCGCAATCCGATATTCTCTTAGAGAATTAGGACTCATTTCTGGACTATACTGCCATGAGTATCCCCCCAACCATGAGAGGTTGGGTGGTACAACATTCATGAACAAGTATTTTGGAGGGAAAAGGGTAACATACGCTGACCTGGAGAAGCAGATGTTGGCGATGAAATCAAAGCCATCTGAGGATCGTAAGAAGATGGCCGTTCTGTTCTTCTTAGCCAGCATCCTTGTCGGAGGCCGAAAGAGTGGTGAGGGAGCATCACCTGTGGACAGTTTTTTCCTGAGTGTTGTTGATGACCTAGATGCGTGTGTAACGTTCCCTTGGGGGCGGTATGCATTCGAACATAACTTGAAGGATGTCTCTACCTTTTTGGAAAAATGCGACGGGCTTGCGCCGACGAGTTGGGTTTTTACAAGCTTTCCTATCCCTCTGGAGGTATTCTCAAGCTCTCTTCAACATAGTTGTTTAATTGATGTTAATGTCTTTTTTGTTGTGTGTTGGTAGTTGTTGGCCTTTGAGGCAATTCCAAGCTTGAGGAACCATTTCCGAGAAAATGTGAATGGTGCAAATAGTAGTTGCCCGCGGATGTGCAAGATGTAGTACAAACGGAAAAGTGGAACCAAGGAATTCAGTCTGAAAGCTGTGAACGATAAACTTGGTAATAATACAAAGGTAATTGATGTTTTATGTGGAGTCGAATTGAGGAGAAGGGACTTATGAGACTTATGAAAACTTGGTGAAACTAAGGTAATTAGTATTTTTGTATTTTTACCACAGGATATTGAGAGTATCTTGGTAGCAACAGCAGCTGAGGAGGAACTTCTGGAAACCATAGGAATGGACAAGGAGAGTTGTTGGGCCGATGACGCCGATGATGCAGCAGTTGATGGTTGGACGAAGATAATACGGAAAGGGAAGAAACAAGTTTTCTTTGAAGAACAGTTCCGCATGGATTTAGAGTCTCGCACAGGTCAGATTGAAGGTCCCACCAATCCTATCGGAGGACCATCGAATAATGTACAATCTGGTCAGGCTAATGCTGATTCGGTGGAGGTTAGTGGAGCTACTCCTGGAGCTGAGGCTTTAAAAGCTATGGAAGGTCGGCTTATGAATGCAGTCAGAGATGCAGTTCGAGATGCTATGAAGGGAGTGAATGAAAAAGTCACTTTATTGTCTACGCAGCTAGGTCTGCTAGAAGAGGAAGTGAAAAGTCTTAGGTTGAGTGTTTCCGGAAGTGACAATCCGGCGGTCCAAGATGATGGTGATGGTAGTGACAATAACGAGTCGGAAGAAGAGGATGGTAGTGACAATAACGAGCCGGAGGAAGAGGATGGTGGTGACAATAACGAGCCGGAGGAAGAGGATGGTGGTGACAATAACGAGCCGGAGGAAGAGGATAATAATGTTGAAGATGTCATTCTCGAAATTTCAAAGGATGTACAGAGGGAATATGGTGATGTTGACATGGATGATGATGATGCGGAGATGTATGCACATGCTGCGGAGGTCGAAAACAATTTAATTTCTGTAAACACGAAAAAAAAGAGGTCGAGAAAAGATGATGGGAAAGAAACAGTTCCTGTGAAAAAGGTTAAGTTGGTTGGTGAAACTGTGAGGAGTCCCATTCAGCTAAGAAGCAAGGCAGCAGCGAAGGAGGCAGAAGCTGAGAAGGAGGCAGCAGCTAAGAAGAAGGCAGCAGCTAAGAAGAAGGCAGCAGGTAAGAAGAAGGCGGCGGCTAAGAAGAAGCCGAAGACAAAAAAAGTAGGTAAGAAGACGGAGTGAATTCCCAGTATGTGCTTGTTTTAATGTGGATGAACTCGAATTATTCGGTCTGTATGACTTTAAATTCCCGTGACTTTCTTGTTTGATGTTGAAGACTGGTATTTAAGACTTATGTTATATATTGGGTAACTTCTCTCGGTAACTTCGTGAATTTATGATATTTCGTAGATCGTGAAGGAGGGAGAATAGGGAAACTTTAGTAAGTTTCACTTGCAACTTAGTGTAACTTCGTGAATTTATGATATTTCGTAGATCGTGAAGGAGGGAGAATAGGGAAACTTTAGTAAGTTTCACTTGCAACTTAGTATAACTTCGTGAATTTATGATATTTCGTAGATCGTGAAGGAGGGAGAATAGGAAAACTTTAGTAAGTTTCACTTGCAACTTAGAGTAACTTCGTGAATTTATGATATTTCGTAGATCGTGAAGGAGGGAGAATAGGAAAACTTTAGTAAGTTTCACTTGCAACTTAGTGTAACTTCGTGAATTTATGATATTTCGTAGATCGTGAAGGAGGGAGAATAGGAAAACTTTAGTAAGTTTCACTTGCAACTTAGTGTAACTTCGTGAATTTATGATATTTCGTAGATCGTGAAGGAGGGAGAATAGGGAAACTTTAGTAAGTTTCACTTGCAACTTAGAGTAACTTCGTGAATTTATGATATTTCGTAGATCGTGAAGGAGGGAGAATAGGGAAACTTTAGTAAGTTTCACTTGCAACTTAGTGTAACTTCGTGAATTTATGATATTTCGTAGATCGTGAAGGAGGGAGAATAGGGAAACTTTAGTAAGTTTCACTTGCAACTTAGTGTAACTTCGTGAATTTATGATATTTCGTAGATCGTGAAGGAGGGAGAATAGGGAAACTTTAGTAAGTTTCACTTGCAACTTAGTGTAACTTAAGTAAATCCGAAGAGTCTTGGTAAATCAGAATCTCAAGCAAACAACGACAACATAAGAACATAATCTCAAGCAAACAACAACAAGGGAACATAATCTCAAGCAAACAACAACAACAGATAGTAGACTAATGTCATGGACCGGACGCATCTCATGGAGTGGTGGGATTCTGACGGGTTAGATTATACTTCAGTTCAGCAATCTCTGCAGCCATCGCATCCACGCGCTTCCTTAACATTTCAACCTCTTCCTGGACTCCGAAGACCCATGGTTGACGGAAATGGAAGCCATCATTCTAGACGTAAAACGGGAATGTATCAAAATCCGAAAGTATCAATAAAAAATCTGGGCGTTTTCTATAAATCTGGGCGTTTTCTATAAATTACCTCATAATTTTTGCAAGTGAAGTATTTTCTCCCCGGTAAAGTATCAAAATCGGTTTGATACTTCAGGTTCCGAGCCACCTCGTTGATGATTGTCCCCCCACAAGGGCATCTGGTCGGAATCCCACACTCGGCATCCGCCACGCAGCCAAGCATGTTGATGTCTCTCTTCAAAGCCTTCATCTGGCTATACTCCTCGTCTGGATGAGTCATGATTTTGAGTAACCTAGATCTAGAAATAAGAGCGACCGATTGTAGAGAGAGATCTAGAGAGAGATTGAATAGTAGAGAGAGAGATTGGCTGAGGTAAATGGCGAAAACATTAAAAATAATGGGTTTAATACACCTCTACGTCGCCTCCGCATCGATTTTGTGGAAAGTCAAAAATCGAAAAAATGGGCGGAAATTTTTTCGTGTAGGATTTTCGTGCTTATAGCTTCACTTAGTTTGTAGTTATACAAAAACCTTTAAAGTTTTACTTTACTGATTTTTCCGATTTTGTTGGTTTTACTGTACTTAGATGATTGATTTTATGGTTACACCTGATATATTCTATTTTCTATCAACGTTTTAGATGTGCTCATGCATGATAAAATTTGATTTTGTGACATATGTATCTTTTCTAATCCCACGAGGTAGTGTTTACAAAAAACATAGCTAACAATGATGTATTCTCTTCCCATTCGACAGAACATTGTTAACATTTCGTAAAGTATCAAAATCGTGACATTGTTAGCTAACATAGCTAAAAACATGGCTAACATTGATGTATTCGGATTTCTCAACATAGCTAAAAACATAGCTAAAAACATAGTCATCAACTAACGAAAGGTTACATGACGAAAGTTTCACCAAGTTTTACAATCATAAAACGAAATCACTTTAATCAGGTTTCACTAAGGTTCACATTCATATAACACTTCAGTTCCTTCTGTTCCTTCAGTTCCCTCAGGTCCCTCAGTTCCTTCAGCTCCTTCAGCTCCTTCAACTCCTTCAGCTCATTTAGTTCCTTCATTTCCTTCAGTTCCTTCATTTCCTTCAACTCCTTCAGTTCCTTCAGGACCCTGCGAGCAGTTGAAATAGCTAGCCAGACCCCTATTCGGGATATACTTATTAGGACGGGGACGGGGCCGACTTTCTCCCGCCGAAGGATGCCTTTTTTCCTGATGTCTTTTTTTTTTTCTTGTAGTCTGGAGGTAGAGGACACTTCGCCGCCGCGACTTCTTTTGGAACCAGCCAATGAGTTATATGAGGGACTGGATATATAGTCCTTCGATACGCTTTCGCCCATGTTGTAATGAAGTAATAATTCGAGATGAAATCGTACATGTCACTCAACTGTAATGGTTTATCATGCTGCAAACACTTAATGATAGCTCTTATTGCATGTCTACATGGGTATTTATCTATATCAAACTTCCTGCAACTGCACGTCTTCTGTTGCAAATCCACAGAATAAGTCTTCCCGTCTTCTCCAATAACACTGTATTCAAGCTGAAAACTGTTCAATACAGTCACTGAAAGTTTTGAACCTTTCGGTGTTCTCTTATGCAATTTGTTCTCCACCAAAGGAACCAATTTTCGAGATGACGGTCCTTCTGCTGCATCCTTCCTATGTCTGTTGAACCACTCAGACATTTTATCAATAACTGTATCAAGCATAGGCAATAAAGACATCCTTCGCGCCTTTTCAAATAGCGCATTCAAAGACTCCGCACAATTAGAGGTGTCTATGTTGTACCTAGCACCGGGGAAATGACACTTCGCCCACCGTTTGACTTCGACACTTTTATCAAGATACCTAGCACACGATGGATACCTCTCCCTAAAATCGTCATACTGCTTTTTAAACTCATGCTCTGAATAAAGACATGCAACTTTTCGGAATTGTAGTGCAACCTCGTCCCTGCCTTGATTGACATGAGCTTTCACATTGTGCGATAGATGCCAGATACAATACCCATGTTTAGACATCGGATACACTTCACCAACAGCTTTTATCAGACTTGGATTTCTGTCTGAAACAAACACCAATTCCGTCGAATCCGGTATAACAGTTTTCAGCGTCGTGAAAAACCACTTCCAGCTTTCGTTTTTCTCCCCATCAACCACAGCAAAAGCTATTGGATAATGGTGAAGGTTTGGATCCTGAGCCGTGGCAATAATTAAACAACCACCTTCAACAGTCTTCAGGAAAGTTGCATCCACAGTGATGACTTTCCTCATGTATTCAAACCCTTCAATGGAGGCTCCCAACGCAACAAATAGGTATCTGAACCGGTTGTTTTTATCCACTACCAAACTTGTTTTTGTATCCGGGTTCGCCTTCTCTAACATATACAAATAAGCAGGCAATATTATATATCCCTTCTCCGGATCACCACGAATATCCGCAACAGCTTGTTTTTTTCCTCTCAAACATGTCGTATACGACACTTCCACACCCAGTTTCCTTTGCACCAGACCGACCAGGATTTTCGCTGTTGGTGTCTCATATAGTCCCGGATAATCCTTGTGCACTATAGCTGCAACACATCTTGGTGTAACTTTCCTTTTCTTTCCAGTACTTGAAGTTACGCGAGAGCATGAATGCATATTCCTGTATGTTCTAATCGAGAACGCTTCAGATTTATCTATCTTTGTTGCTCTCACACTCCATTTACAACCTTCATCTGCTCCCCGACATTTTACCACATATCGACCCCTGTCCGAGTTGCAAATACTGATTCCGAAACAGTTCTCTTGTGATGCTCTATCAATAATATCTTTCACAGCTTCTTTACTCTCAAATTCTTGAAACAACTGAAGACCCAAACCATCTTCCCACTCTTTAACCACTGGTTTTTCTTTTGCAACACGTGGGAGCTCAACATAGTACGAACTAGGACGAACACCCATAGAGTTATCCACGTCGCCCTCACTGTCCACGCCCCCTTCCCCGGCTTCTCCATTAACAACATTAATGCCCCTTTCCTCGGCTTCTCCATTAACAACATTAATGCCCCTTTCCTCGGCTTCTCCATTAACAACATTAATGCCCCTTTCCTCGGCTTCTCCATTAACAACATTAATGCCCCTTTCCTCGGCTTTTCCATTTATAACAACATTCTCCACCCGTTCAGCCCCCGGCAGATATAGTTCTGCTTCTTCAATGCGAGGAAATAGAGTGAGTGCACCCGGATTACCTTCAACTTCGGGTAATCCACTCGCAAGCTCACTATAGTTCCCACCATATGAGCTTTCTTTCTCAACTACTGATTGTTGCTCCATTTCTTCGATGACCTCTACATGCAAAATACTTCTTCTTCCCTCTTTATCCACTGATGTCAGATACACATACACATCTTCATCATCCAAAATATATGATTGCCTCTTAGGTTCTACTACCAGTGGAATGTAACTCAGATTCATCCTCTTTAAACACGGATCTATCCTCTTCTTCTTGCATATCCTCTCCTTCAAACAGGAATAAGTGATCTCATCCAATGATGATGTCTTAAAGGATATACCATACAAACGACCATCGCTTGGAATCCATTCATAATCATCTCCTGATTTCGCATATTGTCCATCATAGTCAAAGTGTATGTTTGTAGAAGAATAACCCATTATCTGTTGTACCAAATAAAAAGTATACAATTGAAGTTAATCTTACTTATACAGTTTTGCTATTATAGTCCTACTAATTTATACTTGTTTACACTTTTTCTCAACAGTAAAGTTTCACCTATTTACACTTTTATAGTCTACTAGTTTCACCCTTTTCATTCCGGATTTCAGTTTTGATTCCCGACATTTCTTGTTCATAATCCAATTCCATAACAAACACACCATACAGCTCTCAATTGACAACACAAAGACCCATATATTCGAAATCTACTGTCTAAAAATCCCAACCTAACGAGCCGCATTGACTTCATTCATTCGATACAGAGAAAGACAATGCTTTACCTGAACTTTATCTGACCTGGGTTGGGGGTCAATTTCAGCACCCAAGCGAGCCGCAATCTCCTTTACAATCGAAACTCACTCAATGATCGCTCTAGCTTTCATTCGCTTTCTTCGTCAATCGTCCGTCGAGAGAGAGACTCGAATTAGGGAGGAGAGAGAAAAATTAAAACTAATTAAGAAAATGAGAAAATCCACCTGGACAGGAGAGAGAGAGATAAACCGCGCTTTTTTTTGATTGGTCAAGTAAATGAGCATTTTTATTGGTCAAGTAGAGAGGGTTTTCATTGGTCAAGTAGAGAGGGGCACTTTCGACTTTCACCATCGGGTTGAAGAGTATGAAAACAAATAAGAGTATGGCAGATTACATGAGAGTATGCTAGATCACTTTTTCCCTCATTAAGAGTACCTGAGCACTCGACTCTTGGTGAACTCCCCGAGATTTAGCTCTCATATCCTCTATCATCCCCTCTGTCTCATCCACTATCTTCTCTTCTCCCAATGAGCTCTTTTTTAACTCAATCACTATGTTCACTAACACCCTTATTTTCTTTAACACCATCATCTCTAGCTTCCATCTCTTCTACCACGCTCTTCTGCTCCACTTTAATCTTCTTAGCACGGGCTTGGCCAATACCATATCCAAGTCCAGATAAACATCGTCACCAATCTCTTTCATATTCCTCCTCGTAGTTCTTGAAGGTCTTTTCATCTCCTCTAAACCAGTACCTCACTCTTTATATTCCCAATCATCCTTCTGCTCCTTGTCGCTCTCTTCACCGCTGACATCTCCACTCCCTTCGGTGTATCCTCAATCTCCAATTTGACTGAATCCTAAACAGCCTCAGTGTTCTTCTTACCTCCCCGAGCCCTGGAGTTTCACTTCTTCTCCGCCGCAACAGCTTCTTCCTCATTCGTAATCGCTACTTTACTTTTCGTAGCCCTAGCTCTTTTCGATCCGGATAGTGGATCTGGATTTGTATTCGAGAGTTTCGTCTTCTCTTGGACCCTTGACGGACGCGAGCTTCGGCAGTGGTGGAGTCATCGTATCTCAGAGGGAATTTGAATCGGTTCAGATTGTCTAAATCAAACGAAATGATGCTGAAATACAATAACTTCTGCAGACCCATGGCTTTTCTCGATCATCGATTCAGAACGTCCACGGCGAGTCCTGGCGATTTGTCTCCGGCGATGATGGAGCTCGATGTCATCGTCCATGGCAGCTTGAAGCCGACGTTCAATCTTTTTTTATTAGATATTTTCTTGTGTAATTAGAGTATTAAATTAGCTAGGGTATTGTAGTCTTTTGATCAATAAATAAAGGTTATTGTTGTGACTTTTCCCTTCTAGTGCTATTTTTGAGACAAAAAATCTAAAAGGTGCTATTATGGAGAATTGCCCAATAAATTACTAATAATAAAATAGTTCTTTTATACACATATTACATTGGCAAAAAAAAAAACAATAGATATTAACATTGTTACTAACAAACCATCCAAACAAAATTTCGAAGCAATGAAATACTCAAAGTCAATCTCTCTCTAACGCCGTTCCCGATGCAGTGCAACCGTCATCTTCAACCTCCAGAGATGCTCAACTCTCCCCCCTCCCCTTTCCCACTTGACCCTCCTGATCCTCCATCACCACTCTCCCCCCATCTTTTCCCTCCTCTAGCTTCTACCCCTCCACTATCCCGCTCTGAAATCCGTCGATCCCATCTTACTGCTCCTCTTCTAGTTGATACTACCATGACACAAGCTATGGAATCTCCTCCTACGGCCGTTGCTCACGGAAATCCTACTCAGTTTGGATCTGTCCCTCAGATTGAAACCCTCAATACTATTACTGCTACATAAAACCCTAAATCTGTCATTTCTCAAATTACTAACAGCTTGTCTCCTAATCAGGAACAAGTTGTCTATACTCTTCCAACACCATTTTCGAACTTGCCTAGTACTAACCCACAAATTTCCCCTCCACTTGTCCCCTGTGCCTTTAAAAACCCCATTTCCTCCACTGAAAATTCTTCCTCCCCCAGGCCAATTCCCAGCCCGACAGAACAACCTCAGCCCCATCGCCTGAACCCTCTACTACCAACCCCTGAATCTACTCATGTCCCTTCCCTTGCAGAAAAGCTTAGTGTAAAAGGGGACCGATCGCTTACCAGACTAGCGCCTGTTACTCTTTCAAGTAATGGTCGGCCTCGTGTTCTTATTCCAGACTCTGTTTTCCAAACTGGTGCTAAGATGCATAAAGACTTCATAGTGTGCTATTTCAACGGTAGACCTCCACCTTTTAGCCACATTCAAAGTGTTCTGTGTCACATGTGGGGAAAAGGAAGGTCACTCGAGATACACAACAATCCTCTTTAGCGTTCTGTCATAGTAAGAATACCGAGTGAGTTTCTTAGACAAAAGATACTGGATAAAAACATTTGGTATGTAGGAGACTCGATGTTTCATACCGCGCAATGATCTTCATCTCACTCTGCTGCCACCCCTCCACTAAGCTCCATCAAGATCTGTGCTCACCTCACTGGAGTCCCATTAGACCTGTGATATCAAAAAGGCCTTAGTCTGGTTGCAGGTTTGATTGGGGAACCTAAGGAGACTGATGACTTCACTTTGAATTAGGTAAGTCTCACCTTGTCTCATGTGAAGGTGGAAGTGGATCTCACCAAACCATTGCCAAGTGTGGTTGAATTTGAAAGACAGAGTGGTGAAGTTGTAGAAGTAAAGGTGGATTACACGTGGTTGCCTCCCACCTGCTCACATTGTCATGAGATAGGATATGTTCTAAGGAATTGCTTACATTATAGCCCTCCAAAGGATCTTCCTCCGATCGATACAAGGACAGTTGCAAAATTAAAGAAAAAAGGATCAGAGACTGGCAAGAAAACGTCTGCAAGTACTTCAACAGCAAAGACTAAACAATATGTGGTTAAGAAAACGGCTACTCCTTCAACGAAAGACACTGTTCCACTCTCTACTCCACAAAAACCAATCTCTGGCTCCATTTCTCTTCCTTCTAGCCCTTTGGCTCTTAAACCCCCTTTAGTTTTAACCGCTTCTATTCCATCATCTATTATTCCATCTACTGAAAGTCCTCCTGACAAACCTACAAAGCCCTCTCTAAAATGCTCTCGTTCTTCTGCTACTTTCTCCTCTCCTTTGCCACCAAAAATCACTTTTCAAAGTTCTCATCCTCCCCCTGTCTCAATTTTCCCAGAGATAGGCACCTTAAAATACATTTCTAATTCCTCTTTTGTTGAAACCCCTCTAAAAAACCTTTTTTGCCTTTACTTAATGTGGATTCTCTCCAGGCCCCTGGAGACCCTTCTTTATCTTCCTGATGAATTATAAACTCTTTTTTGGAACCTCCGTGGTTTAAATGACCCGGATAAACATCGGAGTTTCTCGGACTGGCTATCTAGCCACAAACCTATTTTGGAGCCCTATTGGAAACACATATCAAGGAACTACCACTACCCCAGTTAATGTCTACTCTCTGCAGAGATTGGCACTATTTTTCTAACCACCTATCGGATGAGGACGGTCGTATTGTGCTAATTTGGAAGGATCCAGCAAAAATCAGTATCATCTCTGAGTCTAAACAAATGGTGACCTGTGAAGTCGAGCTACCTAACTGTCCTATGTTTGTCTACTCTGCTATCTATGCTGCAAACACTCATGAGGAGAGAACTGACCTATGGGTTGAGCTTCTGAATGTAGCCTCTGGACATGTATTTTATTCGAAGCCCTGGATGATTGGGGGCGACTTCAATCAGATCCTCCACTGTCATGAGTGTGGGAACCGAAATTCGCACTGTCGATTTTAGTTAAGTTAAAACGTAGGAAAACTAAGTTGACCTAG
Organism: Raphanus sativus; assembly: GCF_000801105.2. Classification (NCBI taxonomy): domain Eukaryota; kingdom Viridiplantae; phylum Streptophyta; class Magnoliopsida; order Brassicales; family Brassicaceae; genus Raphanus; species Raphanus sativus. The sequence continues at coordinate 31,904,339 of NC_079514.1, read as the reverse complement.
TTTTCCCCGAGGATCCCGGCTATCTGCTGGGCACGCACGACAAAGTTAAAACAAGTCTGATTCGAGAATAAATACGCAAAATAAGTAGAGCAAAAAGAAAGAATCTTATTTCCGAATCTGCGGAGAGCGTTTGGACAACAGGTCAAGATCTCGGCCGCAAGAGCTGTCGATCGTCGCTAGTCTCGAATCCTAGATCTAACCTAGTTGAGTCGCAGCTCGCTAAAAAAGGAAATAAGCGCCTAAGTTCTAAATTGCTCTGGGGTGGTTTCTTTCTTCTGATTTCGGATCCCCCTTCCTCTGCTCCTAGCTTTGCTTATATACTCCCATATGACGGTCTATCCTTGATGGGCTGAGTCTGCCGCGGGCTGGACTTTTCCATTTTCGTTGGCTTTCGCGTTTATCGGGAAAGTTGACATTTATCTTTCCGGAAAGTTGAACATTTATCTTTTCGGAAGTTTAACATTTATCTTGTCTGGCGAAGATAATTGTAAACTGTCGCATCTATCCTTTTAGAAAATCGTAAATGGGTCGTCCGATCAAGTTTGGTCCCTTTCGGGCCGTCTTCCGGACTTCCGCTGTTTTTTCTACGATTTCTTTGAAATGATGCTCCTACTTAGATGTCGAGTCTTTCGGAAGATCTTCGATCCATTGCCGTGATGAATGGTGTTTTGAGATAACCATCACCGTTTTATACGAAGTCTTCCTATCCGTTGACGTCTTAGGGGTTCTTTGAAATCCTGGAGCAGAAGAAAGAGTTTTGTTTGCGGGGACTCGGAAAATCGCAAAACACAGATTTCTGGCGACCCGGAGGTCCGGAGTTTACGCACGAAGACTAGCCGTCCGACGACCCGAGCCAGCGCGGGGCTAGCCGCCCGGCGACCACGGCCAGCACGGGCGCTAGCCGCCGGCGGCCACGGCCAGCACGGGGCTAGCCGCCCGGCGGCCACGGCCGGCACGTGCGCTAGCCGCCGGCGGCCACGGCCAGCACGGGCTAGCCGCCGGCGGCCACGGCCAGCACGGGCGCTAGCCGCCGGCGGCCACGGCCAGCACGGGGCTAGCAGCCCGGCGGCCACGGCCAGCACGGGCGCTAGCCGCCGGCGGCCACGGCCAGCACGGGGCTAGCCGCCCGGCGGCCACGGCCAGCACGGGCGCTAGCCGCCGGCGGCCACGGCCAGCACGGGGCTAGCCGCCCGGCGGCCACGGCCACGACCGGGGTCGGCTGTTCGCTTCCTTCGGTTTGTGCGTTTTTCTGCGTTTTAGTTTTTCCGTAGGTTTTTCCCTGTGTAGAGAATGTATCTAGCTGTTGATTTCGAGATGATTAATCTCGAACTTTAATGTTTTCCCGAGGTTTCTCGATTAACAATTGGTCTCTCGAGGTTGCTCTTACATCTTTCATATTTTTCCGAGATTTTCGGACATCGATTTCGTCTTGACCGATTTTGACCCCAACAGTTAGCCCCCCAGCTAGCTAGGAATCGTAGGGTTTGGAGATCCTAGCTTGCGGTATGGTTCATGAGGAAAGAATGGAGACGAAATCGTGTCGAAGGTCGGGGTGAATAGTAAAAATTTTTTTGCCTATAAGTACTTGTGAATTCTTTACCATTCTTACTTCACCCAAGAATCTCAAGCTAATCTCTCTCTTGCAAATTCTCTCTCTACTTTTTAAGAAAAGAATGACTTCAAGATCGAAATTCTCGAGGAGGCAGTCTCACTCGTCTTCGGATAGTTTTCGCGCTGAGGAAGAAAATCCGAAGCCCGAGGTTTCAGAGATCAACAGGAACGCGTACTGCGACGCTGTCTTTGGCACTGATGCTCCCCTTCCCGTGATCCCGATTCCCCGGCGACCTCTGAGGGCGCGTGGAAGAAGTTGACTCACCGAGCGAAGTATCCCCCGAATATCTCGAAACTCTTCGAGAGTTTTATGGGGTTCCGGAGGGAGTTTGTGTTTCGCATTCCCTGCGGGAATGAGAGTTCGGAGCATCCTCCGGAAGGTTACTTTACTTGTTACGAGGCGTTCTTGACGCAATGTCGACTGTGGTTCCCAATCCCTGGGGTCATTGTTCAGGCCCTCGACCGTTTCGGAATCGCAATCAGCCAGCTGAATGTGTCAGCTTTGGAGAGCTGGCTCGGCGTTGTGATTTTGAGTTACGAGTTAGGGATAGACCTTAGCCCTGCCGATTTCGAAGGGTTTGGAACTCCAAGGCGACGAGCATCAATGGAGTTTACTCCATGAAGGCGAGGACCAACTTTTCGGTAATCAATGGAGTCACCTCGCACGCCAAGGATTATGTCGATCGTTTCTTTTTTGTGAGGATAGACGGAGAGTCCGTCGAGGAAGGCTTTCTCCATCTATTCCCGACAGACTGGTTGTACCAGCGAGGTAAGATTGTCGCATCCCCTCTCTTATAATCCGAAAGGCGAATACCGAACGTGTTTGTTTTTTTTTTTTTTTTTTTTTTTAGAGAACAGGTGTCTCGCGCATGTTCCTTCCGATCTTTCGGTCAGGAGGGATCTTTTTAGGTCGAGGCCTTGTTCCTGGAACTCCTTTACTCTTGACCGGATTCGAGGGCGGTCGCGCTTCACCGATCGCGAGGTGGTACACGTCCCTGTGTGAACGATAGGTCCTACGTTTTTGCCCCTTTGAGGCAGAGGCGGAGACCTCGTAAAGATAAAGGGATCGCTTTCGAGACTTCGTCGGGAGATGGCGCGCCGCCGAGATATGATCCTGGCTTTACCTCAGAGAATCGGGATGTTCCTCCCCGGGTGACTTCTTTGACGAACTCCCTCCGGCGTTTTCCCGTGACGAGTCTTTAGACAACGAGGAAAGGGACAAGGTGACTGCGGAGGGTGCTCGCTTGGTCAACGAGGTTTGTTTTTGAAACTTGAGTAACTCCACTTTTCTTTTTATTTGACCTCGGCTTCTTTGCAGGCCGTGAGAGTGTGGAATGCATCGATCGATGGGAGTTTCCGCACTGCCCGGCTGGCCCGTTTCAAAGCGGAGGAAACGGAAAGGGAATTTGCTAAGTATCGGCTGGAGGTGGAGGAGCAAAATCGCCGGCAAGCCAAGGTCCAGGCTCGAGCCCTCGCTCGTGCGGAAAGGAGCGGACGGAGAAGAGCTGCCGCCGAGATGAACCGAAGGGCCGAAATTTTTTCTACTGAGTTCGAAGCGTACAAAGAGGCTCAGGACTTTGTAGGTGATTTTCGCGAGTGCCGTGGTTCGGTCGGTACCCTCAGCAAGATGCAGCGTGAGGACTTCTCTCTTTCCGGCGAACTTGCCACGATGGATGGCTCGATGAGGATATGTGCCAGCGCCGAATCCTTTGTTCCTCCGATTGAAGGGAGAATTCGAGAACTGTGGAATCCTATCCAAGTCTCGGAGGATACGGCGGATGTAGGCGAGGGTTCAAACGCAGGCGACGGGTGAGGAGGTCGACCAGCCCGATTCTTCGTTCGGAATATCTCTAACCGACTGCTATGCATTTGATTATAATTTATGATAGGCCAACTGTGGCCGTTTGTATGTATGTGTCGCGACCCTAGGAGGTCGCGTGACTATGTTTTTTCGGGATCGGCCGTTGGTGGCTTTCGAATCCCTGTTATAAATGCCTTTTATGAACTATGCGTTTTGATTTATACTTTCGTCAAGTGTTGAGGGTTTGAATACGCGTAGTCACTTCGCATTCAATCTCTCTTTTTTTTGTCGCTAGGTCCGTAGGTCACTTCGTAGTGAACGTTAGGTTTGTAAGCGATAAGAGGCAAATTTTGGGATCTCGTATTCTGGATACTTATGCCTATGAGATGTCTTAGATACCAGCAAGGCCGGGTTTAGGGCAAGACCTAGGTCTACTTTCGGACTGAAGCTGTGCGATGACAAATCGGCTTTCGTTTTGCTTGTTTGCGATTTTGACCTGACTCGTACCGTTCTAGAATCTGCGAAGTGCTTATCGGCTTATATGATTCGTTTGGGTACGAGTCGAGCTACTTCCTTTACGAAGAGCTAACCAAAATTTGGATTTTTTGTATAGCGCGCTATGATATCCTTGTCGGATGCAAAAGGACTTCGTTAGAAGCCGGACTACGAATTTGATTGAGTGAAACGTTTCTGTATTTTTCCGTCGGGGCCAATCGACGGAAATGGTTTTTAGAGTCGCGGATGGACTGTTTGTTTAGTGGAGTTTTTAGAGTCGCGGATGGACTGTTTGGAGGAAAATGGAGAATCGAGACTTTTGGGAACTAACGACGTCTCGCGTTCCTTAAAGATATGATTTTCGTTTTCCTTAATGTTTATGCGTTGAGTAAGCATTTGAATCAAAAGGATTTATCATTTATAATGTAGACTACATGCGAAAAGTGTTTTTGCGGGAGTACAAGGATATCCGTTCCCATCTCCCCCCCTTTTTGGCGAGGGGGATAGCTGAACTCGTCGGGTTGCGACGAGCTGCCTACGTACCTCTTGCGAGGATCAAGCCATCTCGTAGTTCTGCTTCTATCACGGTTGTTATTACTCCACGATTTCTGGCGCCTTGACTGTTTCAGCTAAGTCGGCGGTCGCGTCGGGAGTTGGATCATCCGTTTTTTCGGCGACGGACTCGAGGATTTTCCAGTATCCTGAGTTGTGGCCTGTTCGGATAAATCCGAGTTGCTTTTTGCTGAGTTCTCGGAGGTACTCAGGTTCTTCTTGGTTCGCTTCGGGTTAGCTACTGGGGCGTTCCGATTGCTGCGAAGTTTATGTTCGGCTAGGAAGCAGAGTCGCGACTGTTTTTGGCTTCCCCAGATTACCGCTGTTCCAGTTGGTGTTGGAAATTTGACGCCGAGATGGTAAGTGGACGGACTGCCTTCATGGCATTTATCCAAGGAGTTCCCATTATGGCGTTATAGATAGCCGGGTTATCCACTACCGCGAATTCGACGATCTTCGTGACTTCTTTAGCCATGACCGGGAGTCTGATTTTTCCGAGGGTCATGGATGTGACGCCCGAGAATCCAGTTAGTGGTCTTGGCTCTGGGATGACTTCTCCGAGGGGTATGTTCATCCTCTGCAGAGTGTCGCGGAACATGATATTGACCGTGCTTCCTGTGTCGATGAGGATGCGGCCGACTTCGAGATCTTGAATCACCAAGTCGATGACCAGAGGATCGTAGTGGGGTTTATCGAGTCCGGTCGTATCCTGTTCCTCGAAGGTGATTGGCGTGACTGGGAAACGTCGTCCTCCGGACACCATCCGGGCTTGTCTCGGCCTTCCGTCCGTAGGCTTTGATCGACGACACAGGAGTCCTGGTAAAAATGCCAGCCTCCGATGACCATGTTGATCCTTTGGCGGTGGGTGTTGTTTCCTTCGCCGTCTTGTCT